>NW_028112902.1:2500-7500 GCF_964234715.1 Podarcis melisellensis
CTAACCCTAACCCTAACCCTATCCCTATCCCTATTCTTGGATTGTTCTTGCGGTGTTCATTCACCCTAACACTAACCCTAACCCTAACCCTAACCCTAACCCTAACCCTAATCTTGGATTGTTCTTGTAGTGTTCATTCATCCTAACCCTAACCCTAACCCTAACCCTAACCCTAACCCTAACCCTTACCCTAACCCTAACCCTAACCCTAACCCTAACCCTAACCCTAATCTTGGATTGTTCTTGCGGTGTTCATTCATCCTAACCCTAACCCTAACCCTAACCCTAACCCTAACCCTAACCCTAACCCTAACCCTAATCTTGGATTGTTCTTGTGGTGTTCATTCATCCTAACCTTAACCCTAACCCTAACCCTAACCCTAACCCTAACCCTAACCCTAACCCTAACCCTAACCCTAACCCTAATCTTGGATTGTTCTTGCTGTGTTCATTCATCCTAAACCTAACCCTAACCCTAACCCTAACCCTAACCCTAACCCTAACACTAACACTAACACTAACACTAACCCTTATCTTGGATTGTTCTTGCGGTGTTCATTCATCCTAACCCTAACCCTAACCCTAACCCTAACCCTAACCCTAACCCAAACCCTAACCCTAACCCTAACCCTATTCTTGGATTGCTCTTGTAGTGTTCATTCATCCTAACCCTAACCCTAACCCTAATCTTGGATTGTTCTTGCGGTGTTCATTCATCCTAACCCTAACCCTAACCCTAACCCTAACCCTAACCCTAACCCTAACCGTAACCCTATTCCTGGATTGTTCTTCCGGTGTTCATTCACCCTAACCCTAACCCTAACCCTAACCCTATTCTCGGATTGTTTTTGCGGTTTTCATTCACCCTAACCCTAACCCTAACCCTAACCCTAACCCTAACCCTAACCCTAACCCTAATCTTGGATTGTTCTTGTAGTGTTCATTCATCCTAACCCTAACCCTAACCCTAACCCTAACCCTAATCTTGGATTGTTCTTGCGGTGTTCATTCACCCTAACCCTAACCCTAACCCTAACCCAACCCTAACCCTAACCCTAACCCTAACCCTAACCCTATCCCTATTCTTGGATTGTTCTTGCAGTGTTCATTCACCCTAACCCTAACCCTAACCCTAACCCTAACCCTAACCCTAACCCTAATCTTGGATTGTTCTTGTAGTGTTCATTCATCCTAACCCTAACCCTAACCCTAACCCTAACCCTAACCCTAACCCTAACCCTAACCCTAACCCTAATCTTGGATTGTTCTTGCGGTGTTCATTCATCCTAAACCTAACCCTAACCCTAACCCTAACCCTAACCCTAACCCTAACCCTAAACCTAACCCTAACCCCAACCCTAACCCCAACCCTAACCCTAACCCTAATCTTGGATTGTTCTTGTGGTGTTCATTCATCCTAACCCTAACCCTAACCCTAACCCTAACCCTAACCCTAACCCTAACCCTAACCCTAACCCTATTCTTGGATTGTTCTTGCGGTGTTCATTCACCCTAACCCTAACCCTAACCCTAACCCTAACCCTAACTCTAACCCTAACCCTAACCCTAACCCTAACCCTAACCCTATTCTTGGATTGTTCTTGCGGTGTTCATTCACCCTAACCCTAACCCTAACCCTAACCCTAACCCTAACCCTAACCCTAATCTTGGATTGTTCTTGTGGTGTTCATTCATCCTAACCCTAACCCTAACCCTAACCCTAACCCTAACCCTAACCCTAACCCTAACCCTAATCTGGGATTGTTCGTGCGGTGTTCATTCATCCTAAACCTAACCCTAACCCTAACCCTAACCCTAACACTAACACTAACACTAACACTAACACTAACACTAACCCTTATCTTGGATTGTTCTTGCGGTGTTCATTCATCCTAACCCTAACCCTAACCCTAACCCTAACCCTAACCCTAACCCTAACCCTAACCCTAACCCTAACCCTAAACTTGGCTTGTTCTTGTAGTGTTCATTCATCCTAACCCTAACCCTAACCCTAACCCTAATCTTGGATTGTTCTTGCGGTGTTCATTCATCCTAAACCTAACCCTAACCCTAACTCTAACCCTAACCCTAACCCTAACCCTAACCCTAACCCTAACCCTAACCCTAACCCTAACCCTATTCTTGGATTGTTCTTCCGGTGTTCATTCACTCTAACCCTAACCCTTACCCTAACCCTAACCCTAACCCTAACCCTAACCCTAACCCTAACCCTATTCTTGGATTGTTCTTGCGGTGTTCATTCACCCTAACCCTAACCCTAACCCTAACCCTAACCCTAACCCTAATCTTGGATTGTTCTTGTGGTGTTCATTCATCCTAAACCTAACCCTAACCCTAACCCTAACCCTAACCCTAATCTTGGATTGTTCTTGTAGTGTTCATTCATCCTAACCCTAACCCTAACCCTAACCCTAACCCTAACCCTAACCCTAACCCTAACCCTAATCTTGGATTGTTCTTGCGGTGTTCATTCATCCTAACCCTAACCCTAACCCTAACCCTAACCCTAACCCTAACCCTAACCCCAACCCTAACCCCAACCCTAACCCTAACCCTAACCCTAACCCTAATCTTGGATTGTTCTTGTGGTGTTCATTCATCCTAACCCTAACCCTAACCCTAACCCTAACACTAACCCTAACCCTAACCCTAACCCTAACCCTAACCCTATTCTTGGATTGTTCTTGCGGTGTTCATTCACCCTAACCCTAACCCTAACCCTAACCCTAACCCTAACCCTAACCCTAACCCTAACCCTAACTCTAACCCTAACCCTAACCCTAACCCTAACCCTAACCCTATTCTTGGATTGTTCTTGCGGTGTTCATTCACCCTAAGCCTAACCCTAACCCTAACCCTAACCCTAACCCTAACCCTAACCCTAATCTTGAATTGTTCTTGTGGTGTTCATTCAACCTAACCCTAACCCTAACCCTAACCCTAACCCTAACCCTAACCCTAACCCTAACCCTAACCCTAACCCTAACCCTAACCCTAACCCTAATCTTGGATTGTTCTTGCGGTGTTCATTCATCCTAAACCTAACCCTAACCCTAACCCTAACCCTAACCCTAACCCTAACCCTAACACTAACACTAACACTAACACTAACCCTTATCTTGGATTGTTCTTGCGGTGTTCATTCATCCTAACCCTAACCCTAACCCTAACCCTAACCCTAATCCTAACCCTAATCTTGGCTTGTTCTTGTAGTGTTCATTCATCCTAACCCTAACCCTAACCCTAACCCTAACCCTAACTCTAACCCTAACCCTAACCCTAACCCTAACCCTAACCCTATTTTTGGATTTTCCTTGCGGTGTTCATTCACCCTAACCCTAACCCTAACCCTAACCCTAACCCTAACCCTAACCCTAACCCTAATCTTGGATTGTTCTTGTAGTGTTCATTCATCCTAACCCTAACCCTAACCCTAACCCTAACCCTAACCCTAACCCTAACCCTAACCCTAATCTTGGATTGTTCTTGCGGTGTTCATTCACCCTAACCCTAACCCTAACCCTAACCCTAACACAACCCTAACCCTAACCCTAACCCTAACCCTAACCCTAACCCTAACCCTATCCCTATTCTTAGATTGTTCTTGCGGTGTTCATTCACCCTAACCCTAACCCTAACCCTAACCCGAACCCTAACCCGAACCCTAACCCTAACCCTAACCCTAACCCTAACCCTAACCCTAACCCTAATCTTGGATTGTTCTTGTAGTGTTCATTCATCCTAACCCTAACCCTAACCCTAACCCTAACCCTAACCCTAACCCTAACCCTAACCCTAACCCTAACCCTAACCCTAATCTTGGATTGTTCTTGCGGTGTTCATTCATCCTAAACCTAACCCTAACCCTAACCCTAACCCTAACCCTAACCCTAACCCTAACCCTAACCCTAACCCTAACCCCAACCCTAACCCCAACCCTAACCCTAACCCTAACCCTAATCTTGGATTGTTCTTGTGGTGTTCATTCATCCTAACCCTAACCCTAACCCTAACCCTAACCCTAACCCTAACCCTAACCCTAACCCTATTCTTGGATTGTTCTTGCGGTGTTCATTCACCCTAACCCTAACCCTAACCCTAACCCTAACCCTAACCCTAACCCTAATCTTTGATTGTTCTTGCGTTGTTCATTCACCCTAACCCTAACCCTAACCCTAACCCTAACCCTAACCCTAATCTTGGATTGTTCTTGTGGTGTTCATTCATCCTATCCCTAACCCTAACCCTAACCCTAACCCCAACCCTAACCCTAACCCTAACCCTAACCCTAACCCTAACCCTAACCCTATTCTTGGATTGTTCTTGCGGTGTTCATTCACCCTAACCCTAACCCTAACCCTAACCCTAACCCTAACCCTAACCCTAATCTTGGATTGTTCTTGTGGTGTTCATTCATCCTAACCCTAACCCTAACCCTAACCCTAACCCTAACCCTAACCCTAACCCTAATCTGGGATTGTTCGTGCGGTGTTCATTCATCCTAAACCTAACCCTAACCCTAACACTAACCCTAACACTAACACTAACACTAACACTAACCCTTATCTTGGATTGTTCTTGCGGTGTTCATTCATCCTAACCCTAACCCTAACCCTAACCCTAACCCTAACCCTAACCCTAACCCTAACCCTAACCCTAACCCTAACCCTAATCTTGGCTTGTTCTTGTAGTGTTCATTCATCCTAACCCTAACCCTAACCCTAATCTTGGATTGTTCTTGCGGTGTTCATTCAACCTAAACCTAACCCTAACCCTAACTCTAACCCTAA
The DNA here is from genome assembly GCF_964234715.1 of Podarcis melisellensis. NCBI lineage: Eukaryota > Metazoa > Chordata > Lepidosauria > Squamata > Lacertidae > Podarcis > Podarcis melisellensis. The sequence continues at coordinate 7,312 of NW_028112902.1, forward strand.
CCCTAACCCTAACCCTAACCCTAACCCTAACCCTATTCTTGGATTGTTCTTCCGGTGTTCATTCACTCTAACCCTAACCCTAACCCTAACCCTAACCCTAACCCTAACCCTAACCCTAACCCTATTCTTGGATTGTTCTTGCGGTGTTCATTCACCCTAACCCTAACCCTAACCCTAACCCTAACCCTA
>NW_028112902.1:17500-20000 GCF_964234715.1 Podarcis melisellensis
CCCTAACCCTAACCCTAACCCTAACCCTAACCCTAACCCTAACCCTAACCCTAATCTTGGATTGTTCTTGTGGTGTTCATTCATCCTAAACCTAACCCTAACCCTAACCCTAACCCTAACCCTAATCTTGGATTGTTCTTGTAGTGTTCATTCATCCTAACCCTAACCCTAACCCTAACCCTAACCCTAACCCTAACCCTAATCTTGGATTGTTCTTGCGGTGTTCATTCATCCTAACCCTAACCCTAACCCTAACCCTAACCCTAACCCTAACCCTAACCCCAACCCCAACCCTAACCCTAACCCTAACCCTAACCCTAATCTTGGATTGTTCTTGTGGTGTTCATTCATCCTAACCCTAACCCTAACCCTAACCCTAACACTAACCCTAACCCTAACCCTAACCCTAACCCTATTCTTGGATTGTTCTTGCGGTGTTCATTCACCCTAACCCTAACCCTAACCCTAACCCTAACCCTAACCCTAACCCTAACCCTATTCTTGGATTGTTCTTGCGGTGTTCATTCACCCTAAGCCTAACCCTAACCCTAACCCTAACCCTAACCCTAACCCTAACCCTAACCCTAACCCTAACCCTAACCCTAATCTTGGATTGTTCTTGTGGTGTTCATTCAACCTAACCCTAACCCTAACCCTAACCCTAACCCTAACCCTAACCCTAATCTTGGATTGTTCTTGCGGTGTTCATTCATCCTAAACCTAACCCTAACCCTAACCCTAACCCTAACCCTAACCCTAACACTAACACTAACACTAACACTAACCCTTATCTTGGATTGTTCTTGCGGTGTTCATTCATCCTAACCCTAACCCTAACCCTAACCCTAACCCTAACCCTAATCCTAACCCTAATCTTGGCTTGTTCTTGTAGTGTTCATTCATCCTAACCCTAACCCTAACCCTAACCCTAATCTTGGATTGTTCTTGCGGTGTTCATTCATCCTAAACCTAACCCTAACCCTAACCCTAACCCTAACTCTAACCCTAACCCTAACCCTAACCCTAACCCTAACCCTAACCCTAACCCTATTTTTGGATTTTCCTTGCGGTGTTCATTCACCCTAACCCTAACCCTAACCCTAACCCTAACCCTAACCCTAACCCTAATCTTGGATTGTTCTTGTAGTGTTCATTCATCCTAACCCTAACCCTAACCCTAACCCTAACCCTAACCCTAACCCTAATCTTGGATTGTTCTTGCGGTGTTCATTCACCCTAACCCTAACCCTAACCCTAACCCTAACACAACCCTAACCCTAACCCTAACCCTAACCCTAACCCTAACCCTAACCCTAACCCTAACCCTAACCCTAACCCGAACCCTAACCCTAACCCGAACCCTAACCCTAACCCTAATCTTGGATTGTTCTTGTAGTGTTCATTCACCCTAACCCTAACCCTAACCCTAACCCTAACCCTAACCCTAACCCTAACCCTAACCCTAACCCTAACCCTAATCTTGGATTGTTCTTGCGGTGTTCATTCATCCTAAACCTAACCCTAACCCTAACCCTAACCCTAACCCTAACCCTAACCCTAACCCTAACCCCAACCCTAACCCCAACCCTAACCCTAACCCTAACCCTAATCTTGGATTGTTCTTGTGGTGTTCATTCATCCTAACCCTAACCCTAACCCTAACCCTAACCCTAACCCTAACCCTAACCCTAACCCTAACCCTAACCCTATTCTTGGATTGTTCTTGCGGTGTTCATTCACCCTAACCCTAACCCTAACCCTAACCCTAACCCTAACCCTAACCCTAACCCAAACCCTAATCTTGGATTGTTCTTGCGTTGTTCATTCACCCTAACCCTAACCCTAACCCTAACCCTAACCCTAACCCTAACCCTAATCTTGGATTGTTCTTGTGGTGTTCATTCATCCTATCCCTAACCCTAACCCTAACCCTAACCCCAACCCCAACCCTAACCCTAACCCTAACCCTAACCCTAACCCTAACCCTAACCCTAACCCTATTCTTGGATTGTTCTTGCGGTGTTCATTCACCCTAACCCTAACCCTAACCCTAACCCTAACCCTAACCCTAACCCTAATCTTGGATTGTTCTTGTGGTGTTCATTCATCCTAACCCTAACCCTAACCCTAACCCTAACCCTAACCCTAATCTGGGATTGTTCGTGCGGTGTTCATTCATCCTAAACCTAACCCTAACCCTAACCCTAACCCTAACCCTAACACTAACACTAACACTAACACTAACACTAACCCTTATCTTGGATTGTTCTTGTGGTGTTCATTCATCCTAACCCTAACCCTAACCCTAACCCTAACCCTAACCCTAACCCTAACCCTAATCTTGGCTTGTTCTTGTAGTGTTCATTCATCCTAACCCTAACCCTAATCTTGGATTGTTCTTGCGGTGTTCATTCATCCTAAACCTAACCCTAACCCTAACTCTAACCCTAACCCTAACCCTAACCCTAACCCTAACCCTAACCCTAACCCTAACCCTATT
>NW_028112902.1:40000-42500 GCF_964234715.1 Podarcis melisellensis
GTTCATTCATCCTAACCCTAACCCTAACCCTAACCCTAACCCTAACACTAACCCTTATCTTGGATTGTTCTTGCGGTGTTCATTCATCCTAACCCTAACCCTAACCCTAACCCTAACCCTAACCCTAAAACTAACCCTAACCCTAACCCTAACCCTAACCCTACCCCTAATCTTGGATTGTTCTTGCGGTGTTCATTCATCCTAACCCTAACCCTAACCCTAACCCTAACCCTAACCCTAACCCTAACCCTAACCCTAATCTTGGATTGTTCTTGCGGTGTTCATTCACCCTAACCCTAACCCTAACCCTAACCCTAACCCTAACCCTAACCCTAATCTTGGATTGTTCTTGCGGTGTTCATTCATCCTAAACCTAACCCTAACCCTAACCCTAACTCTAACCCTAACCCTAACCCTAACACTAACCCTATTCTTGGATTGTTCTTCCGGTGTTCATTCACTCTAACCCTAACCCTAACCCTAACCCTAACCCGAACCCTAACCCTAACCCTAACCCTAACCCTATACTTGGATTGTTCTTGTGGTGTTCATTCACCCTAACCCTAACCCTAACCCTAACCCAACCCTAACCCTAACCCTAACCCTAACCCTAACCCTATCCCTATTCTTGGATTGTTCTTGCGGTGTTCATTCACCCTAACCCTAACCCTAACCCTAACCCTAACCCTAACCCTAATCTTGGATTGTTCTTGTAGTGTTCATTCATCCTAACCCTAACCCTAACCCTAACCCTAACCCTAACCCTAACCCTAACCCTAACCCTAACCCTAACCCTAATCTTGGATTGTTCTTACGGTGTTCATTCATCCTAAACCTAACCCTAACCCTAACCCTAACCCTAACCCTAACCCCAACCCTAACCCTAACCCTAACGCTAACCCTAATCATGGATTGTTCTTGTGGTGTTCATTCATCCTAACCCTAACCCTAACCCTAACCCTAACCCTAACCCTAACCCTAACCCTAACCCTTACCCTAACCCTAACGCTAACCCTAACCCTAACCGTAACCCTAACCCTAACCCTATTCTTGGATTGTTCTTGCGGTGTTCATTCACCCTAACCCTAACCCTAACCCTAACCCTAACTCTAACCCTAACCCTAACCCTAACCCTAACCCTAACCCTAACCCTAACCCTACCCCTAATCTTGGATTGTTCTTGTGGTGTTCATTCATCCTAACCCTAACCCTAACCCTAACCCTAACCCTAACCCTAACCCTAACCCTAATCTTGGATTGTTCTTGCGGTGTTCATTCACCCTAACCCTAACCCTAACCCTAACCCTAACCCTAACCCTAACCCTAACACTAACCCTAACCCTAATCTTGGATTGTTCTTGCGGTGTTCATTCATCCTAAACCTAACCCTAACCCTAACTCTAACCCTAACCCTAACCCTAACCCTAACCCTAACCCTAACCCTAACCCTAACCCTATTCTTGGATTGTTCTTCCGGTGTTCATTCACTCTAACCCTAACCCTAACCCTAACCCTAACCCTAACCCTAACCCTAACCCTAACCCTAACCCTATACTTGGATTGTTCTTGTGGTGTTCATTCACCCTAACCCTAACCCTAACCCTAACCCAACCCTAACCCTAACCCTAACCCTAACCCTAACCCTAACCCTAACCCTAACCCTATTCTTGGATTGTTCTTGCGGTGTTCATTCACCCTAACCCTAACCCTAACCCTAACCCTAACCCTAACCCTAATCTTGGATTGTTCTTGTAGTGTACATTCATCCTAACCCTAACCCTAACCCTAACCCTAACCCTAACCCTAACTCTAACCCTAACCCTAACCCTAACCCTAACCCTAACCGTAACCCTAACCCTAACCCTAACCCTATTCTTGGATTGTTCTTGCGGTGTTCATTCACCCTAACCCTAACCCTAACCCTAACCCTAACCCTAACCCTAACCCTAACCCTAACCCTAACCCTAACCCTAATCTTGGATTGTTCTTACGGTGTTCATTCATCCTAAACCTAACCCTAACCCTAACCCTAACCCTAACCCTAACCCTAACCCTAACCCCAACCCTAACCCTAACCCTAACGCTAACCCTAATCATGGATTGTTCTTGTGGTGTTCATTCATCCTAACCCTAACCCTAACCCTAACCCTAACCCTAACCCTAACCCTTACCCTAACCCTAACGCTAACCCTAACCCTAACCGTAACCCTAACCCTAACCCTATTCTTGGATTGTTCTTGCGGTGTTCATTCACCCTAACCCTAACCCTAACCCTAACCCTAACTCTAACCCTAACCCTAACCCTAACCCTAACCCTAACCCTACCCCTAATCTTGGATTGTTCTTGTGGTGTTCATTCATCCTAACCCTAACCCTAACCCTAACCCTAACCCTAACCCTAACCCTAACCCTAACCCTAATCTTGGATTGTTCTTGCGGTGTTCATTCACCCTAACCCTAACCCTAACCCTAACCCTAACCCTAACCCTAACACTAACAC
>NW_028112902.1:52500-60000 GCF_964234715.1 Podarcis melisellensis
ACCCTAACCCTAACCCTAACCCCAACCCTAACCCTAACCCTAACCCTAATCTTGGATTGTTCTTGCGGTGTTCATTCATCCTAACCCTAACCCTAACCCTAACCCTAACCCTAACCCTAACCCTAACACTAACCCTTATCTTGGATTGTTCTTGCGGTGTTCATTCATCCTAACCCTAACCCTAACCCTAACCCTAACCCTAACCCTAACCCTAAAACTAACCCTAACCCTAACCCTAACCCTAACCCTAACCCTACCCCTAATCTTGGATTGTTCTTGCGGTGTTCATTCATCCTAACCCTAACCCTAACCCTAACCCTAACCCTAACCCTAACCCTAATCTTGGATTGTTCTTGCGGTGTTCATTCACCCTAACCCTAACCCTAACCCTAACCCTAACCCTAACCCTAATCTTGGAATGTTCTTGCGGTGTTCATTCATCCTAAACCTAACCCTAACCCTAACCCTAACTCTAACCCTAACCCTAACCCTAACACTAACCCTATTCTTGGATTGTTCTTCCGGTGTTCATTCACTCTAACCCTAACCCTAACCCTAACCCTAACCCTAACCCTAACCCTAACCCTAACCCTAACCCTAACCCTAACCCTAACCCTATACTTGGATTGTTCTTGTGGTGTTCATTCACCCTAACCCTAACCCTAACCCTAACCCAACCCTAACCCTAACCCTAACCCTAACCCTAACCCTAACCCTAACCCTAACCCTAACCCTAACCCTATCCCTATTCTTGGATTGTTCTTGCGGTGTTCATTCACCCTAACCCTAACCCTAACCCTAACCCTAACCCTAACCCTAACCCTAACCCTAACCCTAACCCTAATCTTGGATTGTTCTTGTAGTGTTCATTCATCCTAACCCTAACCCTAACCCTAACCCTAACCCTAACCCTAACCCTAATCTTGGATTGTTCTTACAGTGTTCATTCATCCTAAACCTAACCCTAACCCTAACCCTAACCCTAACCCCAACCCTAACCCCAACCCTAACCCTAACGCTAACCCTAATCATGGATTGTTCTTGTGGTGTTCATTCATCCTAACCCTAACCCTAACCCTAACCCTAACCCTAACCCTAACCCTTACCCTAACCCTAACGCTAACCCTAACCCTAACCGTAACCCTAACCCTAACCCTATTCTTGGATTGTTCTTGCGGTGTTCATTCACCCTAACCCTAACCCTAACCCTAACTCTAACCCTAACCCTAACCCTAACCCTAACCCTAACCCTAACCCTACCCCTAATCTTGGATTGTTCTTGTGGTGTTCATTCATCCTAACCCTAACCCTTACCCTAACCCTAACCCTAACGCTAACCCTAACCCTAACCGTAACCCTAACCCTAACCCTATTCTTGGATTGTTCTTGCGGTGTTCATTCACCCTAACCCTAACCCTAACCCTAACCCTAACTCTAACCCTAACCCTAACCCTAACCCTAACCCTACCCCTAATCTTGGATTGTTCTTGTGGTGTTCATTCATCCTAACCCTAACCCTAACCCTAACCCTAACCCTAACCCTAACCCTAACCCTAACCCTAAACCCTAACCCTAACCCTAACCCTAACCCTAACCCTAATCTTGGATTGTTCTTACGGTGTTCATTCATCCTAAACCTAACCCTAACCCTAACCCTAACCCTAACCCTAACCCCAACCCTAACCCCAACCCTAACCCTAACCCTAACCCTAATCTTGGATTGTTCTTGTGGTGTTCATTCATCCTAACCGTACCCCTAACCCTAACCCTAACCCTAACCCTAACTCTAACCCTAACCCTAACCCTAACCCTAACCCTAACCCTAACCCTAACCCTATTCTTGGATTGTTCTTGCGGTGTTCATTCACCCTAACCCTAACCCTAACCCTAACCCTAACCCTAACCCTAACCCTAACCCTAACCCTAACCCTATCCCTATTCTTGGATTGTTCTTGCGGTGTTCATTCACCCTAACCCTAACCCTAACCCTAACCCTAATCTTGGATTGTTCTTGTAGTGTTCATTCACCCTAACACTAACCCTAACCCTAACCCTAACCCTAACCCTAACCCTAATCTTGGATTGTTCTTGTAGTGTTCATTCATCCTAACCTTAACCCTAACCCTAACCCTAACCCTAATCTTGGATTGTTCTTGCGGTGTTCATTCATCCTAAACCTAACCCTAACCCTAACCCTAACCCTAACCCTAACCCTAACCCTAATCTTGGATTGTTCTTGTAGTGTTCATTCATCCTAACCCTAACCCTAACCCTAACCCTAACCCTAACCCTAACCCTAACCCTAACCCTAATCTTGGATTGTTCTTGTAGTGTTCATTCATCCTAACCCTAACCCTAACCCTAACCCTAACCCTAACCCTAACCCTAACCCTAATCTTGGATTGTTCTTGCGGTGTTCATTCATCCTAACCCTAACCCTAACCCTAACCCTAACCCTAACCCTAAAGCTAACCCTAACCCTAACCCTAACCCTAACCCTTACCCTAACCCTAACCCTAATCTTGGATTGTTCTTGTAGTGTTCATTCATCCTAACCTTAACCCTAACCCTAACCCTAATCTTGGATTGTTCTTGCGGTGTTCATTCATCCTAAACCTAACCCTAACCCTAACCCTAACCCTAACCCTAACCCTAATCTTGGATTGTTCTTGTAGTGTTCATTCATCCTAACCCTAACCCTAACCCTAACCCTAACCCTAACCCTAACCCTAACCCTAATCTTGGATTGTTCTTGCAGTGTTCATTCATCCTAACCCTAACCCTAACCCTAACCCTAACCCTAACCCTAACCCTAATCTTGGATTGTTCTTGCGGTGTTCATTCATCCTAACCCTAACCCTAACCCTAACCCTAACCCTAACCCTAACCCCAACCCTAACCCTAACCCTAATCTTGGATTGTTCTTGCGGTGTTCATTCATCCTAACCCTAACCCTAACCCTAACCCTAACCCTAACCCTAACCCTAACCCTAACCCTAACACTAACCCTTATCTTGGATTGTTCTTGCGGTGTTCATTCATCCTAACCCTAACCCTAACCCTAACCCTAACCCTAACCCTAAAACTAACCCTAACCCTAACCCTAACCCTAACCCTAACCCTACCCCTAATCTTGGATTGTTCTTGCGGTGTTCATTCATCCTAACCCTAACCCTAACCCTAACCCTAACCCTAACCCTAACCCTAACCCTAACCCTAATCTTGGATTGTTCTTGCGGTGTTCATTCACCCTAACCCTAACCCTAACCCTAACCCTAACCCTAACCCTAACCCTAATCTTGGATTGTTCTTGCGGTGTTCATTCATCCTAAACCTAACCCTAACCCTAACCCTAACTCTAACCCTAACCCTAACCCTAACACTAACCCTATTCTTGGATTGTTCTTCCGGTGTTCATTCACTCTAACCCTAACCCTAACCCTAACCCTAACCCTAACCCTAACACTAACCCTAACCCTAACCCTAACCCTAACCCTAACCCTAACCCTAACCCTATACTTGGATTGTTCTTGTGGTGTTCATTCACCCTAACCCTAACCCTAACCCTAACCCAACCCTAACCCTAACCCTAACCCTAACCCTAACCCTAACCCTAACCCTAACCCTAACCCTAACCCTATCCCTATTCTTGGATTGTTCTTGCGGTGTTCATTCACCCTAACCCTAACCCTAACCCTAACCCTAACCCTAACCCTAACCCTAACCCTAATCTTGGATTGTTCTTGTAGTGTTCATTCATCCTAACCCTAACCCTAACCCTAACCCTAACCCTAACCCTAATCTTGGATTGTTCTTACGGTGTTCATTCATCCTAAACCTAACCCTAACCCTAACCCTAACCCTAACCCCAACCCTAACCCCAACCCTAACCCTAACGCTAACCCTAATCATGGATTGTTCTTGTGGTGTTCATTCATCCTAACCCTAACCCTAACCCTAACCCTAACCCTAACCCTAACCCTTACCCTAACCCTAACCCTAACGCTAACCCTAACCCTAACCGTAACCCTAACCCTAACCCTATTCTTGGATTGTTCTTGCGGTGTTCATTCACCCTAACCCTAACCCTAACCCTAACCCTAACTCTAACCCTAACCCTAACCCTAACCCTAACCCTACCCCTAATCTTGGATTGTTCTTGTGGTGTTCATTCATCCTAACCCTAACCCTAACCCTAACCCTAACCCTAACCCTAACCCTAATCTTGGATTGTTCTTGCGGTGTTCATTCACCCTAACCCTAACCCTAACCCTAACCCTAACCCTAACCCTAACACTAACCCTAACCCTAATCTTGGATTGTTCTTGCGGTGTTCATTCATCCTAAACCTAACCCTAACCCTAACTCTAACCCTAACCCTAACCCTAACCCTAACCCTAACCCTAACTATAACCCTAACCCTATTCTTGGATTGTTCTTCCGGTGTTCATTCACTCTAACCCTAACCCTAACCCTAACCCTAACCCTAACCCTAACCCTAACCCTATACTTGGATTGTTCTTGTGGTGTTCAATCACCCTAACCCTAACCCTAACCCTAACCCAACCCTAACCCTAACCCTAACCCTAACCCTAACCCTAACCCTATCCCTATTCTTGGATTGTTCTTGCGGTGTTCATTCACCCTAACCCTAACCCTAACCCTAACCCTAACCCTAACCCTAACCCTAATCTTGGATTGTTCTTGTAGTGTACATTCATCCTAACCCTAACCCTAACCCTAACCCTAACCCTAACCCTAACTCTAACCCTAACCCTAACCCTAACCCTAACCCTAACCGTAACCGTAACCCTAACCCTATTCTTGGATTGTTCTTGCGGTGTTCATTCACCCTAACCCTAACCCTAACCCTAACCCTAACCCTAACCTTAACCCTAACCCTAACCCTAACCCTAATCTTGGATTGTTCTTGCGGTGTTCATTCACCCTAACCCTAACTCTAACCCTAACCCTAACCCTAACCCTAATCTTGGATTGTTCTTGCGTTGTTCATTAACCCTAACCCTAACCCTAACCCTAACCCTAACCCTACCCCTAATCTTGGATTGTTCTTGTGGTGTTCATTCATCCTAACCCTAACCCTAACCCTAACCCTAACCCTAACCCTAATCTTGGATTGTTCTTGCGGTGTTCATTCACCCTAACCCTAACCCTAACCCTAACCCTAACCCTTACCCTTACCCTAACCCTAATCTTGGATTGCTCTTGCGGTGTTCATTCACCCTAACCCTAACCCTAACCCTAACCCTAACCCTAACCTTAACCCTAACCCTAACCCTAACCCTAACCCTAACCCTAATCTTGGATTGTTCTTGCGGTGTTCATTCACCCTAACCCTAACTCTAACCCTAACCCTAACCCTAACCCTAATCTTGGATTGTTCTTGCGTTGTTCATTAACCCTAACCCTAACCCTAACCCTAACCCTAACCCTAACCCTAACCCTAACCCTACCCCTAATCTTGGATTGTTCTTGTGGTGTTCATTCATCCTAACCCTAACCCTAACCCTAACCCTAACCCTAACCCTAACCCTAACCCTAACCCTAATCTTGGATTGTTCTTGCGGTGTTCATTCACCCTAACCCTAACCCTAACCCTAACCCTAACCCTAACCCTAACCCTAACCCTAACCCTAACACTAACCCTAACCCTAATCTTGGATTGTTCTTGCGGTGTTCATTCATCCTAAACCTAACCCTAACCCTAACTCTAACCCTAACCCTAACCCTAACCCTAACCCTAACCCTATTCTTGGATTGTTCTTCCGGTGTTCATTCACCCTAACCCTAACCCTAACCCTAACCCTAACCCTAACCCTAACACTAACCCTAACCCTAATCTTGGATTGTTCTTGCGGTGTTCATTCATCCTAAACCTAACCCTAACCCTAACTCTAACCCTAACCCTAACCCTAACCCTAACCCTAACCCTAACCCTATTCTTGGATTGTTCTTCCGGTGTTCATTCACTCTAACCCTAACCCTAACCCTAACCCTAACCCTAACCCTAACCCTAACCCTAACCCTATCCCTATTCTTGGATTGTTCTTGCGGTGTTCATTCACCCTAACCCTAACCCTAACCCTAACCCTAACCCTAACCCTAATCTTGGATTGTTCTTGTAGTGTTCATTCATCCTAACCCTAACCCTAACCCTAACCCTAACCCTAACCCTAACCCTATTCTTGGATTGTTCTTGCGGTGTTCATTCACCCTAACCCTAACCCTAACCCTAACCCTAACCCTAACCTTAACCCTAACCCTAACCCTAACCCTAACCCTAACCCTAACCCTAACCCTAATCTTGGATTGTTCTTGCGGTGTTCATTCACCCTAACCCTAACTCTAACCCTAACCCTAACCCTAACCCTAATCTTGGATTGTTCTTGCGTTGTTCATTAACCCTAACCCTAACCCTAACCCTAACCCTAACCCTAACCCTACCCCTAATCTTGGATTGTTCTTGTGGTGTTCATTCATCCTAACCCTAACCCTAACCCTAACCCTAACCCTAACCCTAACCTTGGATTGTTCTTGCGGTGTTCATTCACCCTAACCCTAACCCTAACCCTAACCCTAACCCTAACCCTAACACTAACCCTAACCCTAATCTTGGATTGTTCTTGCGGTGTTCATTCATCCTAAACCTAACCCTAACCCTAACTCTAACCCTAACCCTAACCCTAACCCTATTCTTGGATTGTTGTTCCGGTGTTCATTCACCCTAACCCTAACCCTAACCCTAACCCTAACCCTAACCCTAAACCCTAACCCTAACCCTAACCCTAACCCTAACCCTAATCTTGGATTGTTCTTACGGTGTTCATTCATCCTAAACCTAACCCTAACCCTAACCCTAACCCTAACCCTAACCCTAACCCTAACCCCAACCCTAACCCCAACCCTAACCCTAATCTTGGATTGTTCTTGTGGTGTTCATTCATCCTAACCCTAACCCTAACCCTAACCCTAACCCTAACCCTAACCCTAACCCTAACCCTATTCTTGGATTGTTCTTGCGGTGTTCATTCACCCTAACCCTAACCCTAACCCTAACCCTAACCCTATTCTTGGATTGTTCTTCCGGTGTTCATTCACCCTAACCCTAACCCTAACCCTAACCCTAACCCTAAACCCTAAACCCTAACCCTAACCCTAACCCTAACCCTAACCCTAACCCTAAACCCTAACCCTAACCCTAACCCTAACCCTAACCCTAACCCTAACCCTAACCCTAATCTTGGATTGTTCTTACGGTGTTCATTCATCCTAAACCTAACCCTAACCCTAACCCTAACCCTAACCCTAACCCCAACCCTAACCCCAACCCTAACCCTAACCCTAACCCTAATCTTGGATTGTTCTTGTGGTGTTCATTCATCCTAACCCTAACCCTAACCCTAACCCTAACCCTAACCCTAACTCTAACCCTAACCCTAACCCTAACCCTAACCCTAACCCTAACCCTAACCCTAACCC
>NW_028112901.1:5000-10000 GCF_964234715.1 Podarcis melisellensis
CGCCTGCCTGCCTGCCTGCCTGCCTGCCTGCCTGCCTCTCCCCCCCACCGGTAGACCGTATAAGAACCTGGCCTTGCGTATAGAAGCGCCAAGCGGGTGGCAGGCAGGCAGGCAGGCAGGCAGGCAGGCAGGCAGGCAGGCAGGCAGGCAGGCAGGCAGGGAAGGAGCGTGGACGTCCCCTGCCTGGCTGCCTGCCCCCAGGTAGACCGAGTAAGAACCTGGCCCTTTGTTTAGAAGCGTCAGGGGGCAGGCAGCGGAGGGAGGCAGGCAGGCAGGAAGGCAGACAGGCAGGCAGGCAGGCAGGCAGGCAGGCAGGGAGGCAGGGAGGCAGGGAGGGAGGGGCCGTCCAAGCTCCCTGCCTGCCTGCCTGCCTGCCTGCCTGCCTGCCTGCCTGCCTGCCTGCCTGCCTCTCCCCCTCAGGTAGACCGAGTAAGAACCTGGCCCTTTGATTAGAAGCGCCAGGCGGCCGCAGGCAGGCAGGCAGACAGGCAGGCAGGCAGGCAGGGAGCATGGACGTCCCCTGCCTGCCTGCCTGCCTGCCTGCCTGCCTGCCTGCCTGCCTCTCCCCCTTAGGTAGACCGAGTAAGAACCTGGCCCTTTGTATAGAAGCGCCAGGCGGCCGCAGGCAGTCAGGGGACTTCCAAGCTCCCTGCCTGCCCGCCCGCCCGCCCGCCCGCCTGCCTGCCTGCCTGCCTGCCTGCCTGCCTCTCCCCCCCACCGGTAGACCGTATAAGAACCTGGCCTTGCGTATAGAAGCGCCAAGCGGGTGGCAGGCAGGCAGGCAGGCAGGCAGGCAGGCAGGCAGGCAGGCAGGCAGGCAGGCAGGCAGGCAGGGAGGGAAGGAGCGTGGACGTCCCCTGCCTGGCTGCCTGCCCCCAGGTAGACCGAGTAAGAACCTGGCCCTTTGTTAAGCAGCGCCAGGCGTCCGCAGGTAGGCAGGGGACTTCCAAAGCCCGCCCGCCTGCCTCTCCCCCCCCCGGTAGACCGGGTAATAACCTGGCCCTTTTTTATTAGGAGCGCCCTCGTGTGGCCAAGCATAGTAAGGGCAGGGCAGCCGTCTTCGTCGTCTTCTTCTTCTTCTTCTTCTTCTTCTTCTTCTTCTTCTTCTTCTTCTTCTTCTTCGTCTTCTTCCTCTTCTTCTTCTTCTTCTTCTTCTTCTTCTTCTTCTTCTTCTTCTTCTTCTCCTCCTCCTCCTCCTCCTCCTCCTCCTCCTCCGTCGTATCCCTATTGTTGTGAAGATCGTGCGTGCGTGCGTCCTTGCATTCTTGGGGTCTAAATGGGGGATGCGTGAGTGTTTGTGTGTGTGCTGGCATGCCCGCCCGCCTCCCTCCCTCTCTCTCTCTCTCTCTCTCTCTCTCCCCCCACCCGCAAGCACACAAGCACATTGCCACGACATCGCCAAGGGCGGCGTTCGTGGCGACAGCTGCCGTAGACCTCGGTCACTTTGTAGACCGCCGCTTGGCAGCAGAGCAGCAGGTAGGCGATGGAGGAGAGGGGTGGGGTGGGGCAGGGCGGGGCACGCGTTCGTGCGTACGTGCGTGCGTACGTCCTTGCAGGGACGGCAAGGGATCACCCTTGGCGATGTCGTGGGCGAGGGGTGGTTTCTTTGGTGTGCGTGTGTGCGCGTTGGAGTGATATTTTGTGTCCATCTCTCTGTCCCTGTCTGTCTCCCCTGCACACAAGCACATGCTGTGTTTGAGTGTCTGCTTAGTGTGTGAGAGAGAAATTTTGTGCCCTTCTGTCTCCCTCTCCCGCAAACGACTGTTTGTGTCTTTTCTTTTTCTTTTTATGTGTTTGTTTGTTTGTGTGTGTGTGTGTGTGTGTGTGTGTGTGTGTGAGAGAGAGAGAGAGAGAGAGAGAGAGAGATTTTGTTTCTTCCTGCCTGCCTGCCTGCCTCTCTCCCTCTCCCTCTCCCCCCCCCTCTCTCTCTCTCTCCCCTCTCTCTCCCCCTCTCTCCCCCCTCCCCCCCGCAATCAAGTGTGTGTGAGAGAGCGCATGAGTGCTTCTGTGCTTGCCTTTCTGTATCCCTGTGTCTCTGCATGCTCCCCCTCCCGCAAAGGAACTCACGCACACCAAGACTTTTCTCCCTTGCCGTCCCTGCAAGGACGAACGAATGCTCGCAGGCACGCAGGCACGCACGCACGCACGCACGTAGGCACACACGCACGCACACCCTCAGCCGTCCCCTCCATCGCCTACCTGCTGCACTGCCGCCAAGCGGCGGTCTACAAAGTCACCGAGGTCTACGGCAGCTGTCGCCACGAACCCCACACGCCCTTGGCGATGTCGTCGGGTTACAGCGACCGGGTAGACCTGGAGGCTCCATAGGGGGCATGGGCAGGTAGACCGGGAGGCCCTCCGTCCTCCGTAGTAGACCGGCAAGCCGCAGCCTCTCCGTCAGGTAGACCGGGGGCACGGCGAGCAGATTGGTCCGACACGGAAACCCCCACCGACCTCGGAGGTAGACCGGCAAGCCCCAGCCTTCCGGGACGGTAGACCGGAGGGGAGCCGAGGACCGGGAGACCGGGCGACGCCGCCAGCCCCTCCGGCCGGTAGACCGGGCTCACCGTGGTCCGGCGCCCAGTAGACCGGCCAGCGGTTCCGCGCCGTGCGCCAGGTAGCCCGGCAGAGCCTCTCTTTCCAGTGGGTAGACCGGGAAGCCCCACGATCTCGGAGGAAGACCGGCAAGACCCAGCTCCTCCGGCGGGTAGACAGGGCTTCCCGAGGTCCGGGGCCCAGTAGACCGGCCAGCGGTTCCGCGCCGTGCGCCAGGTAGCCCGGCAGAGCAGCGCTCTCCGGTGGGTAGACCGGGAAGCCCCACGATCTCTGAGGAAGACCGGCAAGACCCAGCTCCTCCGGCGGGTAGACAGGGCTTCCCGAGGTCCGGGGCCCAGTAGACCGGCCAGCGGTTCCGCGCCGTGCGCCAGGTAGCCCGGCGGAGCAGCGCTCTCCGGTGGGTAGACCGGGAAGCCCCACGATCTCTGAGGAAGACCGGCAAGACCCACCCTTCCCGGCCGGTAGACCGGAGGCAAGCCGAGGACCGGGAGACCGGGCAACACCGCCAGGTAGCCCTCCAGCCGGGAGACCGGGCTCAACGAGGTCCGGCGCCCAGTAGACCGGCCAGCGGTCGCGCGACGTGCGCCAGGTAGCCCGGCAGAGCCGCGCTCTCCGGTGGGTAGACCGGGAAGCCCCGACGATCTCTGAGGAAGGCCGACCGGCAAACCTCAGCCTTCCCGGCCAGGACTCACCGAGGTCTGGCGCCCAGTAGAACGCCCAGCGGTTCCGCGCCGTACGCCAGGTAGCCCGGCAGAGCCGCGCTTTCCGCCAGGTAGACCGGAAAGTCTACCGTTCTCGCAAGACCGGCCAGCCTCCCGGCCCCATGGAGGGTAGACCGGGAAGCCGTTTCTCCTCAGGTAGACCTGGAAGCACCAGAACGTGTGGCGAGCAGGCAGGCAGGCAGGCAGGCAGGCAGGCAGGCAGGGCCTGGTGTGCGTGGACGCGAGGAGCCCACTGGGCCTGAAACCGAGTAGACCGTCCAGCGGTACTGCGCCGTACGCCAGGAAGCCTGGCAGAGGCGCCCTTTCCAGCAGGTAGACCGGGAAGCCCCACGATCTCTGAGGAAGACCGGCAAGCAAGCAAGCAAGCAAGCAAGCAAGCAAGCAAGCAAGCAAGCAAGCCAGCCCCAGCCTTATCGGCCGGTAGACCGGACGGGAGCCGAGGGCCGGGAGACCGGGCAACGTCGCCTGCCCCTCCGGCTGGTCGACCGGGAAGCTAGCCTCCCTTCCTCGGAGGTAGACCGGCAGGACCCAGCCTCCACGGCCAGCAGAGACCAGGGCCTGGAGACCGGGCACTGCTGCCAGCCCCGGGCCAGACTGGGGGGGACCGTGGACGCGAGAAGCAGACCGGGACTTTGGTGGGTAGACCGGGCGAGAGGCACCCCCCTTCTCGGAAAGGGGGCCGGCAAGGCCCAGCCTCCCCGGGCGGCCGGCAGACTCGGTGGACAGCGGTCCTCGCGAGTAGACCGGGCGGTCGACGGACCTCCGGCGGGTAGACCTCCGGGGAGGACCGGAAAGCCTTCCACCAGCCGCCTCGGCCGGACGGAGAACGGGGGGACCGCGCAGCGGACAGACCTCCCAGCGGTAGACCGGGAAAGCCTTCCGTCCTGGGAAGGGGACCGCAGGAAGAACGGTCCACGTTGCCGGCCCCTCCGGCGGGGAGCTAGACCCGGCCGCCCCCCAGGGCAGGGAAACGGCCAGCGCTTCCGCTCCTTCCGCCTGGAAGACCGGCTGAGCCACCCCCGCTTGCCGGCAGGTAGACCGGGGCCACCGGCAACCTCGCCCTTGGACCGGGCAGCGGCCGGACCCACAAAGGCGCCCGGAAGCCTGCCCTTCTCCGCCCTTCGCACCCTCCGCCAACCACTCTCGGAGGTGGACCGGCTAGTAGACCGGGCAGAGGTTCCAGTCCGGCCCTCAGGTGGACCGGCGCTTCCCAGCCCCAAGCAGGGGAGACCAGGAAGCCGTCTGCCCTCGAGGTAGAGCTGGAAGCCCCAGCCCGGCAGGCAGGCAGACAGGCAGGCAGGCAGGCAGGCAGGCAGGCAGGCGTGAGCCTCCGTCGGGCCGACCGGAAAGTCTCCCTTCCTCGGAGGTAGACCGGCAAGACCCAGCCTCCCCGGCCGGCAGACCGGAGGGGAGCCGAGGGCCGGGACACCGGGGTGACCGTGGACGCGAGAAGCAGACCGGGCCTTCGGTGGGTAGACCGGAGGCACCACCTGGCCGGCCGGCAGTCTGGTGGGACCTCCCGCCCGCCGCCGGGAAGACCATGGCCCTCGCGAGGAGACCGGGTGGTCGGCGGGCCTCCGGCGGGTTAGACCACCGGGGAGGACCGGAAAGCCCTCCACCAGCCGCCTCGGCCGGGCGGAGAACGGGGCGACCGCGCAGCGGACAGACCTCCCAGAGGTAGACCGGGAAAGCCTTCCATCCTGGGAAGGGAACCGCCACGTC
>NW_028112901.1:22500-25000 GCF_964234715.1 Podarcis melisellensis
CTGCCTGCCTGCCTCTCTCCCTCTCCCTCTCCCCCCCCCTCTCTCTCTCTCTCCCCTCTCTCTCCCCCTCTCTCCCCCCTCCCCCCCGCAATCAAGTGTGTGTGAGAGAGCGCATGAGTGCTTCTGTGCTTGCCTTTCTGTATCCCTGTGTCTCTGCATGCTCCCCCTCCCGCAAAGGAACTCACGCACACCAAGACTTTTCTCCCTTGCCGTCCCTGCAAGGACGAACGAATGCTCGCAGGCACGCAGGCACGCACGCACGCACGCACGTAGGCACACACGCACGCACACCCTCAGCCGTCCCCTCCATCGCCTACCTGCTGCACTGCCGCCAAGCGGCGGTCTACAAAGTCACCGAGGTCTACGGCAGCTGTCGCCACGAACCCCACCCGCCCTTGGCGATGTCGTCGGGTTACAGCGACCGGGTAGACCTGGAGGCTCCATAGGGGGCATGGGCAGGTAGACCGGGAGGCCCTCCGTCCTCCGTAGTAGACCGGCAAGCCGCAGCCTCTCCGTCAGGTAGACCGGGGGCACGGCGAGCAGATTGGTCCGACACGGAAACCCCCACCGACCTCGGAGGTAGACCGGCAAGCCCCAGCCTTCCGGGACGGTAGACCGGAGGGGAGCCGAGGACCGGGAGACCGGGCGACGCCGCCAGCCCCTCCGGCCGGTAGACCGGGCTCACCGTGGTCCGGCGCCCAGTAGACCGGCCAGCGGTTCCGCGCCGTGCGCCAGGTAGCCCGGCAGAGCCTCTCTTTCCAGTGGGTAGACCGGGAAGCCCCACGATCTCGGAGGAAGACCGGCAAGACCCAGCTCCTCCGGCGGGTAGACAGGGCTTCCCGAGGTCCGGGGCCCAGTAGACCGGCCAGCGGTTCCGCGCCGTGCGCCAGGTAGCCCGGCAGAGCAGCGCTCTCCGGTGGGTAGACCGGGAAGCCCCACGATCTCTGAGGAAGACCGGCAAGACCCAGCTCCTCCGGCGGGTAGACAGGGCTTCCCGAGGTCCGGGG
Source organism: Podarcis melisellensis (assembly GCF_964234715.1). Classification (NCBI taxonomy): domain Eukaryota; kingdom Metazoa; phylum Chordata; class Lepidosauria; order Squamata; family Lacertidae; genus Podarcis; species Podarcis melisellensis. The sequence continues at coordinate 23,508 of NW_028112901.1, forward strand.
CCCAGTAGACCGGCCAGCGGTTCCGCGCCGTGCGCCAGGTAGCCCGGCGGAGCAGCGCTCTCCGGTGGGTAGACCGGGAAGCCCCACGATCTCTGAGGAAGACCGGCAAGACCCACCCTTCCCGGCCGGTAGACCGGAGGCAAGCCGAGGACCGGGAGACCGGGCAACACCGCCAGGTAGCCCTCCAGCCGGGAGACCGGGCTCAACGAGGTCCGGCGCCCAGTAGACCGGCCAGCGGTCGCGCGACGTGCGCCAGGTAGCCCGGCAGAGCCGCGCTCTCCGGTGGGTAGACCGGGAAGCCCCGACGATCTCTGAGGAAGGCCGACCGGCAAACCTCAGCCTTCCCGGCCAGGACTCACCGAGGTCTGGCGCCCAGTAGAACGCCCAGCGGTTCCGCGCCGTACGCCAGGTAGCCCGGCAGAGCCGCGCTTTCCGCCAGGTAGACCGGAAAGTCTACCGTTCTCGCAAGACCAGCCTCCCGGCCCCATGGAGGGTAGACCGGGAAGCCGTTTCTCCTCAGGTAGACCTGGAAGCACCAGAACGTGTGGCGAGCAGGCAGGCAGGCAGGCAGGCAGGCAGGCAGGCAGGGCCTGGTGTGCGTGGACGCGAGGAGCCCACTGGGCCTGAAACCGAGTAGACCGTCCAGCGGTACTGCGCCGTACGCCAGGAAGCCTGGCAGAGGCGCCCTTTCCAGCAGGTAGACCGGGAAGCCCCACGATCTCTGAGGAAGACCGGCAAGCAAGCAAGCAAGCAAGCAAGCAAGCAAGCAAGCAAGCAAGCAAGCAAGCAAGCCAGCCCCAGCCTTATCGGCCGGTAGACCGGACGGGAGCCGAGGGCCGGGAGACCGGGCAACGTCGCCTGCCCCTCCGGCTGGTCGACCGGGAAGCTAGCCTCCCTTCCTCGGAGGTAGACCGGCAGGACCCAGCCTCCACGGCCAGCAGAGACCAGGGCCTGGAGACCGGGCACTGCTGCCAGCCCCGGGCCAGACTGGGGGGGACCGTGGACGCGAGAAGCAGACCGGGACTTTGGTGGGTAGACCGGGCGAGAGGCACCCCCCTTCTCGGAAAGGGGGCCGGCAAGGCCCAGCCTCCCCGGGCGGCCGGCAGACTCGGTGGACAGCGGTCCTCGCGAGTAGACCGGGCGGTCGACGGACCTCCGGCGGGTAGACCTCCGGGGAGGACCGGAAAGCCTTCCACCAGCCGCCTCGGCCGGACGGAGAACGGGGGGACCGCGCAGCGGACAGACCTCCCAGCGGTAGACCGGGAAAGCCTTCCGTCCTGGGAAGGGGACCGCAGGAAGAACGGTCCACGTTGCCGGCCCCTCCGGCGGGGAGCTAGACCCGGCCGCCCCCCAGGGCAGGGAAACGGCCAGCGCTTCCGCTCCTTCCGCCTGGAAGACCGGCTGAGCCACCCCCGCTTGCCGGCAGGTAGACCGGGGCCACCGGCAACCTCGCCCTTGGACCGGGCAGCGGCCGGACCCACAAAGGCGCCCGG
>NW_028112901.1:37500-40000 GCF_964234715.1 Podarcis melisellensis
TAAATGGGGGATGCGTGAGTGTTTGTGTGTGTGCTGGCATGCCCGCCCGCCTCCCTCCCTCTCTCTCTCTCTCTCTCTCTCTCTCCCCCCACCCGCAAGCACACAAGCACATTGCCACGACATCGCCAAGGGCGGCGTTCGTGGCGACAGCTGCCGTAGACCTCGGTCACTTTGTAGACCGCCGCTTGGCAGCAGAGCAGCAGGTAGGCGATGGAGGAGAGGGGTGGGGTGGGGCAGGGCGGGGCACGCGTTCGTGCGTACGTGCGTGCGTACGTCCTTGCAGGGACGGCAAGGGATCACCCTTGGCGATGTCGTGGGCGAGGGGTGGTTTCTTTGGTGTGCGTGTGTGCGCGTTGGAGTGATATTTTGTGTCCATCTCTCTGTCCCTGTCTGTCTCCCCTGCACACAAGCACATGCTGTGTTTGAGTGTCTGCTTAGTGTGTGAGAGAGAAATTTTGTGCCCTTCTGTCTCCCTCTCCCGCAAACGACTGTTTGTGTCTTTTCTTTTTCTTTTTATGTGTTTGTTTGTTTGTGTGTGTGTGTGTGTGTGTGTGTGTGTGTGAGAGAGAGAGAGAGAGAGAGAGAGAGATATTTTGTTTCTTCCTGCCTGCCTGCCTGCCTCTCTCCCTCTCCCTCTCCCCCCCCTCTCTCTCTCTCTCCCCTCTCTCTCCCCCTCTCTCCCCCCTCCCCCCCGCAATCAAGTGTGTGTGAGAGAGCGCATGAGTGCTTCTGTGCTTGCCTTTCTGTATCCCTGTGTCTCTGCATGCTCCCCCTCCCGCAAAGGAACTCACGCACACCAAGACTTTTCTCCCTTGCCGTCCCTGCAAGGACGAACGAATGCTCGCAGGCACGCAGGCACGCACGCACGCACGCACGTAGGCACACACGCACGCACACCCTCAGCCGTCCCCTCCATCGCCTACCTGCTGCACTGCCGCCAAGCGGCGGTCTACAAAGTCACCGAGGTCTACGGCAGCTGTCGCCACGAACCCCACCCGCCCTTGGCGATGTCGTCGGGTTACAGCGACCGGGTAGACCTGGAGGCTCCATAGGGGGCATGGGCAGGTAGACCGGGAGGCCCTCCGTCCTCCGTAGTAGACCGGCAAGCCGCAGCCTCTCCGTCAGGTAGACCGGGGGCACGGCGAGCAGATTGGTCCGACACGGAAACCCCCACCGACCTCGGAGGTAGACCGGCAAGCCCCAGCCTTCCGGGACGGTAGACCGGAGGGGAGCCGAGGACCGGGAGACCGGGCGACGCCGCCAGCCCCTCCGGCCGGTAGACCGGGCTCACCGTGGTCCGGCGCCCAGTAGACCGGCCAGCGGTTCCGCGCCGTGCGCCAGGTAGCCCGGCAGAGCCTCTCTTTCCAGTGGGTAGACCGGGAAGCCCCACGATCTCGGAGGAAGACCGGCAAGACCCAGCTCCTCCGGCGGGTAGACAGGGCTTCCCGAGGTCCGGGGCCCAGTAGACCGGCCAGCGGTTCCGCGCCGTGCGCCAGGTAGCCCGGCAGAGCAGCGCTCTCCGGTGGGTAGACCGGGAAGCCCCACGATCTCTGAGGAAGACCGGCAAGACCCAGCTCCTCCGGCGGGTAGACAGGGCTTCCCGAGGTCCGGGGCCCAGTAGACCGGCCAGCGGTTCCGCGCCGTGCGCCAGGTAGCCCGGCGGAGCAGCGCTCTCCGGTGGGTAGACCGGGAAGCCCCACGATCTCTGAGGAAGACCGGCAAGACCCACCCTTCCCGGCCGGTAGACCGGAGGCAAGCCGAGGACCGGGAGACCGGGCAACACCGCCAGGTAGCCCTCCAGCCGGGAGACCGGGCTCAACGAGGTCCGGCGCCCAGTAGACCGGCCAGCGGTCGCGCGACGTGCGCCAGGTAGCCCGGCAGAGCCGCGCTCTCCGGTGGGTAGACCGGGAAGCCCCGACGATCTCTGAGGAAGGCCGACCGGCAAACCTCAGCCTTCCCGGCCAGTAGACCGGAAGGAAGCCGAGGGCCGGGAGACCAGGCAACGCCGCCAGCCCCTCCAGCCGGGAGACCGGACTCACCGAGGTCTGGCGCCCAGTAGAACGCCCAGCGGTTCCGCGCCGTACGCCAGGTAGCCCGGCAGAGCCGCGCTTTCCGCCAGGTAGACCGGAAAGTCTACCGTTCTCGCAAGACCGGCCAGCCTCCCGGCCCCATGGAGGGTAGACCGGGAAGCCGTTTCTCCTCAGGTAGACCTGGAAGCACCAGAACGTGTGGCGAGCAGGCAGGCAGGCAGGCAGGCAGGCAGGCAGGGCCTGGTGTGCGTGGACGCGAGGAGCCCACTGGGCCTGAAACCGAGTAGACCGTCCAGCGGTACTGCGCCGTACGCCAGGAAGCCTGGCAGAGGCGCCCTTTCCAGCAGGTAGACCGGGAAGCCCCACGATCTCTGAGGAAGACCGGCAAGCAAGCAAGCAAGCAAGCAAGCAAGCAAGCAAGCAAGCAAGCAAGCCAGCCCCAGCCTTATCGGCCGGTAGACCGGACGGGA
>NW_028112901.1:52500-57500 GCF_964234715.1 Podarcis melisellensis
GGCCGCAGGCAGTCAGGGGACTTCCAAGCTCCCTGCCTGCCCGCCCGCCCGCCCGCCCGCCTGCCTGCCTGCCTGCCTGCCTGCCTGCCTGCCTCTCCCCCCCACCGGTAGACCGTATAAGAACCTGGCCTTGCGTATAGAAGCGCCAAGCGGGTGGCAGGCAGGCAGGCAGGCAGGCAGGCAGGCAGGCAGGCAGGCAGGCAGGCAGGCAGGGAGGGAAGGAGCGTGGACGTCCCCTGCCTGGCTGCCTGCCCCCAGGTAGACCGAGTAAGAACCTGGCCCTTTGTTAAGCAGCGCCAGGCGTCCGCAGGTAGGCAGGGGACTTCCAAAGCCCGCCCGCCTGCCTCTCCCCCCCCCCCGGTAGACCGGGTAATAACCTGGCCCTTTTTTATTAGGAGCGCCCTCGTGTGGCCAAGCATAGTAAGGGCAGGGCAGCCGTCTTCGTCGTCTTCTTCTTCTTCTTCTTCTTCTTCTTCTTCTTCTTCTTCTTCTTCTTCTTCTTCTACTTCGTCTTCTTCCTCTTCTTCTTCTTCTTCTTCTTCTTCTTCTTCTTCTTCTTCTTCTTCTTCTTCTTCTTCTCCTCCTCCTCCTCCTCCTCCTCCTCCTCCTCCGTCGTATCCCTATTGTTGTGAAGATCGTGCGTGCGTGCGTCCTTGCATTCTTGGGGTCTAAATGGGGGATGCGTGAGTGTTTGTGTGTGTGCTGGCATGCCCGCCCGCCTCCCTCCCTCTCTCTCTCTCTCTCTCTCTCTCTCCCCCCACCCGCAAGCACACAAGCACATTGCCACGACATCGCCAAGGGCGGCGTTCGTGGCGACAGCTGCCGTAGACCTCGGTCACTTTGTAGACCGCCGCTTGGCAGCAGAGCAGCAGGTAGGCGATGGAGGAGAGGGGTGGGGTGGGGCAGGGCGGGGCACGCGTTCGTGCGTACGTGCGTGCGTACGTCCTTGCAGGGACGGCAAGGGATCACCCTTGGCGATGTCGTGGGCGAGGGGTGGTTTCTTTGGTGTGCGTGTGTGCGCGTTGGAGTGATATTTTGTGTCCATCTCTCTGTCCCTGTCTGTCTCCCCTGCACACAAGCACATGCTGTGTTTGAGTGTCTGCTTAGTGTGTGAGAGAGAAATTTTGTGCCCTTCTGTCTCCCTCTCCCGCAAACGACTGTTTGTGTCTTTTCTTTTTCTTTTTATGTGTTTGTTTGTTTGTGTGTGTGTGTGTGTGTGTGTGTGTGTGTGAGAGAGAGAGAGAGAGAGAGAGAGAGAGAGATATTTTGTTTCTTCCTGCCTGCCTGCCTGCCTCTCTCCCTCTCCCTCTCCCCCCCCCTCTCTCTCTCTCTCCCCTCTCTCTCCCCCTCTCTCCCCCCTCCCCCCCGCAATCAAGTGTGTGTGAGAGAGCGCATGAGTGCTTCTGTGCTTGCCTTTCTGTATCCCTGTGTCTCTGCATGCTCCCCCTCCCGCAAAGGAACTCACGCACACCAAGACTTTTCTCCCTTGCCGTCCCTGCAAGGACGAACGAATGCTCGCAGGCACGCAGGCACGCACGCACGCACGCACGTAGGCACACACGCACGCACACCCTCAGCCGTCCCCTCCATCGCCTACCTGCTGCACTGCCGCCAAGCGGCGGTCTACAAAGTCACCGAGGTCTACGGCAGCTGTCGCCACGAACCCCACCCGCCCTTGGCGATGTCGTCGGGTTACAGCGACCGGGTAGACCTGGAGGCTCCATAGGGGGCATGGGCAGGTAGACCGGGAGGCCCTCCGTCCTCCGTAGTAGACCGGCAAGCCGCAGCCTCTCCGTCAGGTAGACCGGGGGCACGGCGAGCAGATTGGTCCGACACGGAAACCCCCACCGACCTCGGAGGTAGACCGGCAAGCCCCAGCCTTCCGGGACGGTAGACCGGAGGGGAGCCGAGGACCGGGAGACCGGGCGACGCCGCCAGCCCCTCCGGCCGGTAGACCGGGCTCACCGTGGTCCGGCGCCCAGTAGACCGGCCAGCGGTTCCGCGCCGTGCGCCAGGTAGCCCGGCAGAGCCTCTCTTTCCAGTGGGTAGACCGGGAAGCCCCACGATCTCGGAGGAAGACCGGCAAGACCCAGCTCCTCCGGCGGGTAGACAGGGCTTCCCGAGGTCCGGGGCCCAGTAGACCGGCCAGCGGTTCCGCGCCGTGCGCCAGGTAGCCCGGCAGAGCAGCGCTCTCCGGTGGGTAGACCGGGAAGCCCCACGATCTCTGAGGAAGACCGGCAAGACCCAGCTCCTCCGGCGGGTAGACAGGGCTTCCCGAGGTCCGGGGCCCAGTAGACCGGCCAGCGGTTCCGCGCCGTGCGCCAGGTAGCCCGGCGGAGCAGCGCTCTCCGGTGGGTAGACCGGGAAGCCCCACGATCTCTGAGGAAGACCGGCAAGACCCACCCTTCCCGGCCGGTAGACCGGAGGCAAGCCGAGGACCGGGAGACCGGGCAACACCGCCAGGTAGCCCTCCAGCCGGGAGACCGGGCTCAACGAGGTCCGGCGCCCAGTAGACCGGCCAGCGGTCGCGCGACGTGCGCCAGGTAGCCCGGCAGAGCCGCGCTCTCCGGTGGGTAGACCGGGAAGCCCCGACGATCTCTGAGGAAGGCCGACCGGCAAACCTCAGCCTTCCCGGCCAGGACTCACCGAGGTCTGGCGCCCAGTAGAACGCCCAGCGGTTCCGCGCCGTACGCCAGGTAGCCCGGCAGAGCCGCGCTTTCCGCCAGGTAGACCGGAAAGTCTACCGTTCTCGCAAGACCGGCCAGCCTCCCGGCCCCATGGAGGGTAGACCGGGAAGCCGTTTCTCCTCAGGTAGACCTGGAAGCACCAGAACGTGTGGCGAGCAGGCAGGCAGGCAGGCAGGCAGGCAGGCAGGCAGGGCCTGGTGTGCGTGGACGCGAGGAGCCCACTGGGCCTGAAACCGAGTAGACCGTCCAGCGGTACTGCGCCGTACGCCAGGAAGCCTGGCAGAGGCGCCCTTTCCAGCAGGTAGACCGGGAAGCCCCACGATCTCTGAGGAAGACCGGCAAGCAAGCAAGCAAGCAAGCAAGCAAGCAAGCAAGCAAGCAAGCAAGCAAGCAAGCCAGCCCCAGCCTTATCGGCCGGTAGACCGGACGGGAGCCGAGGGCCGGGAGACCGGGCAACGTCGCCTGCCCCTCCGGCTGGTCGACCGGGAAGCTAGCCTCCCTTCCTCGGAGGTAGACCGGCAGGACCCAGCCTCCACGGCCAGCAGAGACCAGGGCCTGGAGACCGGGCACTGCTGCCAGCCCCGGGCCAGACTGGGGGGGACCGTGGACGCGAGAAGCAGACCGGGACTTTGGTGGGTAGACCGGGCGAGAGGCACCCCCCTTCTCGGAAAGGGGGCCGGCAAGGCCCAGCCTCCCCGGGCGGCCGGCAGACTCGGTGGACAGCGGTCCTCGCGAGTAGACCGGGCGGTCGACGGACCTCCGGCGGGTAGACCTCCGGGGAGGACCGGAAAGCCTTCCACCAGCCGCCTCGGCCGGACGGAGAACGGGGGGACCGCGCAGCGGACAGACCTCCCAGCGGTAGACCGGGAAAGCCTTCCGTCCTGGGAAGGGGACCGCAGGAAGAACGGTCCACGTTGCCGGCCCCTCCGGCGGGGAGCTAGACCCGGCCGCCCCCCAGGGCAGGGAAACGGCCAGCGCTTCCGCTCCTTCCGCCTGGAAGACCGGCTGAGCCACCCCCGCTTGCCGGCAGGTAGACCGGGGCCACCGGCAACCTCGCCCTTGGACCGGGCAGCGGCCGGACCCACAAAGGCGCCCGGAAGCCTGCCCTTCTCCGCCCTTCGCACCCTCCGCCAACCACTCTCGGAGGTGGACCGGCTAGTAGACCGGGCAGAGGTTCCAGTCCGGCCCTCAGGTGGACCGGCGCTTCCCAGCCCCAAGCAGGGGAGACCAGGAAGCCGTCTGCCCTCGAGGTAGAGCTGGAAGCCCCAGCCCGGCAGGCAGGCAGACAGGCAGGCAGGCAGGCAGGCAGGCAGGCAGGCGTGAGCCTCCGTCGGGCCGACCGGAAAGTCTCCCTTCCTCGGAGGTAGACCGGCAAGACCCAGCCTCCCCGGCCGGCAGACCGGAGGGGAGCCGAGGGCCGGGACACCGGGGTGACCGTGGACGCGAGAAGCAGACCGGGCCTTCGGTGGGTAGACCGGAGGCACCACCTGGCCGGCCGGCAGTCTGGTGGGACCTCCCGCCCGCCGCCGGGAAGACCATGGCCCTCGCGAGGAGACCGGGTGGTCGGCGGGCCTCCGGCGGGTTAGACCACCGGGGAGGACCGGAAAGCCCTCCACCAGCCGCCTCGGCCGGGCGGAGAACGGGGCGACCGCGCAGCGGACAGACCTCCCAGAGGTAGACCGGGAAAGCCTTCCATCCTGGGAAGGGAACCGCCACGTCCCAGCTTCCCTGGCCAGTAGTGGACCGGGGGAGAGCGAGAGCCGCCAGCGGCCGCGGGAAGAACGGGCCACGCTGCCGGCCCCTCCGGTGGGGAGCTGGAACCGGCCGCCCCCCCAGGAAAACGGTCGGAGATTCCGCCGGGAAGACCGGCCAAGCCACCCCGGCTTGCCGGCCGGTAGACCGGGGCCACCGGCAACCTCGCCCCTGGACCGGGCAGGGGCCGGACCCACACAGACGCCTCGCGAAGCCTGCTGCCCTTCTCCGGCCATCGCACCCTCCGCCGCCCGCCCGCCCGTCGCCGAGAAGCAGAGGCCGGGCGCAGGGAACGGTCTACCGCCGCCCCGGCGCGTGGGTAGACCGGCACCGCCGGGGAGCTGTGGAGCCTCTTGCCGGAGTGAGGCTGCCGCGTCTGGCCGCCAGAGGCTTCCGAGAGGCCGGCCTGTCGCGGCGCCGAGGCCGGTGCCCGAGACGCCGTCCGCTCTCGCCGGGCAAGGACGGCATGCGCGCGGAGATTTCTGGCGACAGGGTTTTCAGGACCCTCTGGAGAACCGTAGACGACCCAACCGCGCTCCCCGGCCAGTGTAGACCCACGGC
>NW_028112900.1:0-68274 GCF_964234715.1 Podarcis melisellensis
AGGTCTCGGCGATTCATCTCAGATGTGTGAGAGGAACACACCGTTCTTCCTCTCTCCCCTTTGGTGTCCCCCAGGGAGGGGAAAGATTCAGACAGAAATCTATTTACATCCTTTATTTCTGTCTCTTTACATCAGTACAGAGAAACATGTCTGCACTCCACAGCAGTAAGAATAAACTCCACCCATGTACTTCCAGTACGGGTCATCTGACACACACACTGAGCTAACATCCGGTGCTCAGTACAGAATGGACTGCCCCTTTGTTCTCATGGCAACAGTCACAAACATCCTGTTTGGCTTTCCAGCCACAAGCAGCTGACTGAGCTGCTAGAGCCTTTGCTTGCTGCAGCTTTGGTGCTTTATGGTAACACACAGAACCTCCGCTTGGCACGCCTACGCTGCGCAGAAAGCTTCCGCGCAGAGACTAGGCGGACTTGGAGTCAAGGAATTTTTATGTTGGAAGAAATTCAGGAAACGCCCACTGACGGATTCTGCTAGCGACTGAACAGCCACGAAGTGAAGGGCTGTACAGCCAGGAAAGGTTTAACCAGGCTACCTAGCCAGGAGTGGTGGCATCTTACGCACGAGCAACCCCATATAACCATTACACACAATATTAAGGGGGGAGGAGGAGGGTCAACTAATATTGATAAGTACATCCCCCCGTAGGGAACCTGCCCCAGCCATTCTGTTGGCTGCGGACCCCTCCCAGGCAGCCCTGACCCTTTCCCCTTAAAAAGCAAAATACAAACTATACAATAACCTAAAGAAATAGTAAAAGAAAAACAAACCAAGAAACAATTATGCTAAACTTAAAATAATCCCCGCCCCAACTAAACATTTGTCCCACCCCAGAAAGAAAATAGCAACAACAACAACAACAACAACAACAAACCACCGTTTGAGGTGCAACTGAGACACAGCCAAAGACAGAGCGAGACCCTGAATCAGTGCCATAACCAAGCCCTCATTCACAACCAGAGCCTGAAAAAGAGCCACAGCCCGAACCAGAGCAACAGCCACAGCCACAGCCTAGAGCCACAGCCTGAGTCTGCAACAGTACTTGATACAGTGCCAGAGCTGGAGCTGGAGCTGGAGCTGGAGCCAGAGCCAGAGACACAGCCAGAGCCAGAACAAAACCCTAATTCAGAACCAGAGCCTGAAAGAGAGCCAGACCCTGAAACAGTGCTTGATAGAGTGCCAGAGCCTGAAACAGAGGAAGAGGCAGATACAGGGCTTGACACAGCGTCAGAGCCTGAAACAGAGAAACAGCGTGAAACAGAGACAAAGGCTGAGACACAGGCCGAGCCTGAAATAGAGCTAGAATAAGTGCTAGAGTCAAAGACTGAGACAAAGCCTAATAAAGAGCAGAAGCTTGAGGCTGAGCCTGAGCCTGAAACAGTGCTTGATACAGTGCCAGAGCCTGAAACAGAACCAGAGCCACACCTACAGCCATAGCGCCACAGCCTGAGTCTGCAACAGTGGTTGATACAGCGCCGGAGCCTGAAACAGAGACACAGCCTGAAACAGAACCTGAGCCTGGTTATTAGCATGGCAATTAAAGAAGAGAGAGGCAGAAAGGCTTATAAATAGAGTTAGGTGTGAAGGCAAAATAATAAACAACCCTAGAGAAATAGAGAACTGTCTTCCGAAACTTACTAAAGAACAAAAAGAACTGTTGAATGCCCCTATCACATCGTACGAAATTCAAAGAGCAATTAAGGAAGCAAAGATAGGAAAGCCACCAGGGCCAGACGGCCTACTGGCAATATATTATAAAAAATTGAGGACTTACTGTCTGACCCATTAAGAAGTATCTTAAAAGACGGAACCATGCCGGATTCTTGGAAAGACAGCCTTATTGCATTAATTCCAAAACAGGGAACGGACAATCTACTTATTAACAACTATAGGCCTATCGCACTTCTAAATAAAGATTATAAATTATATGCAAATATTTTAGCCGAAAGATCAAAAAAAGTCTTCCAGATGATGATACACAATGACCAAGCTGGCTTTTTGCCTGGAGGCACATTTATAGCTGTGATGGCCTGGGAATCCGATTTAGAGGCTCAACCGGAGGAATCCCAGCCTGCACAGGAGTCCCCGCCTCCAGGGCCGGCTGAACTGGGGCAGGGCCTTGGATCTGAAGAGCCTGCACCTGTGCCGGATCCTCAGGAGCAGGCACCAGGTGATTCCACTCTAGCTCCAGAGGTGATTAAGGACACAGTGCCTACAGGTGCGCCTCTCCCGGCCCTGCCAGAGGAAGGAGAGTCTCCCCCTGGGTCCAGTAACTCCCCAGCCTCTCCTGAACTGCAGAGGCTTAGGGCAGAGAGGCGGAGGGAACTGGTTTCTCCCAGGAGGTGTGCTCGCCTTAAGGCCAAGAGAGGCGGGTCTCCTGGGGGCCGGGGCCGCCCCTGGCCTCAGAGAAGATAAAGGCCAGTCAGCCCGGTCCCAGGTTGTGGGAGCAACGTCGTTGAGTACCTGCTCCTGCCCGGACCCAGACCTGACCCTCCAGTGTTCCTGTCCCCGCCCGGCTTCCTGCTTCGGACTTGCTCCTTGTGAACTGTTTCCAGGCTAGTCACCCAGGACCAGACTTTGACTACGCCAACGGTAACCTTCCCCCGGGACCAGCACAAAAGCAACACTAGAAACATTATAAACCTATTAGCGTATTTAGACTTAAGAATAGAAAAGAAGGCAGTCTTAATGGCTATAGATGCAGAAAAAGCTTTCGACAGGGTATCCTGGAAATTTATGAAAGGTCTATTACACCATATGGATTTTGGTGTACAGTATATAAAAGGGACTGAAGCAATATAATTAAAACAAAAAGCTAAAATCATAATGGAAATTTATCACAGGAGTGTGAAATCAGTAAAGGGGTCAGACAAGGTTGCCCACTATCCCCCTTAATTTTCATATTAACATTGGAAGTTTTAGGTAAACAAATTAGGGAAGAAAAAGAAATAAAAGGGATTATGCTGGGAAATAGAAGTTACAAAATGAGGGCATTTGCTGACGATTTAATTATAACTACGGAGCAACCAAAACAGAGTTTAAGAAAGACGTTGGAAATAATATATGGCTACAGTAAAGTTGCGGGGTTCAAAATGAATTTAAACAAGACAAAACTATTAGTTAAAAATATGACGCCAGATGAAAAAGCAGAATTAGAACAAATAATATTAAAATTAAAATCTACCCCCAAATCAAGTATTTAGGATTATGGATAACACCAAAGAATATTAACTTATATGAAGATAATTATACCAATTGTTGGAAAGATTATCAAAAGACAGTTGGAGACATGGACAAGGTTAAATTTATCATTCCTGGGCCGTATTTCGGTAATTAAAATGATAGTTTTACCGAAGCTACTCTTCATATTCCAAACGATTCCAATTACAGGAAAGACCAGCAGTATCAACAAGTGGCAAAAAGAAATTTCTAAATTTTTGTGGAAGGGTAAAAGACCAAGAGTAAAGCATAAGATATTAATAGATACTGTAGAAAGAGGTGGCTACGGGTTACCGGATTTGAAGCTATATTACGAAGCCTCATGTCTTCTCTGGTTGAAAGATTGGTATTTATTAAAAAATTGGGATATTTTAGATCTAGAAGGTCATGACACCCGTTTTGGGTGGCATGGCTATCTTAATTATGGGAAAATAAAGACGCATAGGAGTTTTTCAAATCATATAATAAGAAATGCTATATATAAGGTATGGGGGAAAATACAAAAGATATTTGGAACAGAAAACCCCAAGATGGAACTCTCCACTAGAAGCAATCGCTGTTAAAAAAAGGAACAACATCAAAGAGAACTGGATAACGTATAACACAATATTAAGGGGGGAGGAGGAGGGTCAACTAATATTGATAAGTTATGAGAAAATAAAAGATCACTTTTCTAGTTGGCTAGATTACTTCCAGGTGAATGAAGTGTTCAGACACGATAAGCAGATAGGCTTTGAAAAGGAGCCTTCAAGATTTGAAAGAGAACTACTGAATAGTAAAACCAAATTAATTGCAAAAATCTATAGACTTCTTTTAGACTACGAAGTAATGGATGAGGAGGTTAAGGCTTCAATGATAAAGTGGGCCCAAGATGTGGGCCGTCCAATTATGCTAAAAGATGGGGAAAACTGATGGAATGGAAATTTGAAATTTACTGCCAGCTATAATATAAGAGAGAACATGATGAAAATGGCTCATAGGTGGTACCTCACTCCTTCCAGATGGTCAAGAATGTATAAAAATTTAGCGTATGCTTGTTGGAGATGTGGAGGAAATAACGGTGACATGAGCCACATGTGGTGGACGTGTGAAAAGATTAAGATTTTTTTGGGGGGGGGGAATATACGATGAATTAAAAAAGATGTTGGGGATAACATTTACGAAAAAAACGGAGGCATTTCTATGAAGTGTATTCCATTGTGTACATTCCATTGTAGGAATGGAAACAGAGCCAGAGCCAGAGCCACAGCCACAGCCACAGCCTAAGTCTGAAACAGTCCTTGATAGAGTGCCAGAGCCAGAGCCAGAGCCAGAGTGAGACCCTGAATCAGGGCCAGAACCAAGCCCTCATTCAGAACCAGAGCCAGAGCCAGAACCAGAGCAACAGCCACAGCCACAGCCTGAGTCTGAAACAGCCCTTGATAGAGAGCCAGAATCAGAGAATCAGAATCAGAGTCAGAACCAGATCTTCGGTAAAGACGTGGTCTGGTCTTAGCGCAACTGCTCCTCCCACCCGCAATAACAGAGATTGGGTGTTCCAATACATCCCCCCGTAGGGAACCTGCCCCAGCCATTCTGTTGGCTGAGGCCCCCTCCCAGGAAGCCCTGACCCTTTCCCCTTAAAAAGCAAAATACAAACTATACAATAACCTAAAAAAATAGTAAAAGAAAAACAAAGCAAGAAACAGTTATGCTAAACTTAAAATAATCCCCGCCCCAACTAAACATTTGTCTCACCCCAGAAAGAAAATAACAACAAGAACAACAACCCACCGTTTGTGGTGCAACAGAGACACAGCCAGAGACAGAGCGAGACCCTGAATCAGTGCCATAACCAAGCTCTCATTCAGAACCAGACCCTGAAAAAGAGCCACAGCCCGAACCAGAGCAACAGCCACAGCCTGAGTCTGCAACAGTACTTGATACAGTGCCGGAGCCTGAAACAGAGACATAGCCTCAAACAGAGCCTGAGCCTGAAACAGAGGCAGAGCCACAGCCAGAGACTGAGTCTGAAACAGTCCTTGATAGAGTGCCAGAGCCAGAGCCCCAGAGAGACCCTGAATCAGAGTCAGAGTGAGACCAAGAGCCAGAGCCAGAGCCAGAGCCAGAGCCAGAGCTTGATACAGGGCCGGAGCGCAAAACATAGCTGCAGCCACAGCCTAGAGCCACAGCCTGAGTCTGCAACAGTACTTGATACAGTTCCGGAGCTGGAGCCGGAGCCAGAGCCAGAGACACAGCCAGAGCCAGAACAAAACCCTAATTCAGAACCAGAGCCTGAAAGAGAGCCAGACCCTGAAATATAGCTGGGTCAGAGGCAGAGGAGGAGCCATCATGAGACCCTGAATCAGAGTCAGAACCAGATCTTCATTCAGAACCACACCCTGAAAGAGAGCCAGAGCCACAGACGGAGCCTAGAGCCACAGCCGAGATCCACAGCCTGAGTCTGAAATAGTGCTTGATAGAGTGCTGGATCCTGAAACAGAGACACTGTCTGAAACTGAGCCTGACGCTTAAACGTAGCCAGCGGCTGAGGGATAGGCAGAGCCTGATACAGTGCTTGATACAGCGTAGGAGCCTGAAGCAGAGACACAGCCAGATCCAGAGACACAGCCAGAGCCAGAACAAAACCCTAATTCAGAACCAGAGCCTGAAAGAGAGCCAGAGCCAGAAACAGAGGCAGAGGCAGATACAGGGCTTGAAACAACCCCCAAGAAGTGCTTCCTCTGCCAACGGCCAGGACATTTTGCCAGGGTCTGCCCTCAAAGAAAGGCATGGTAAGGGATGGTGGGAGCCGCTGGCTGTGAGGAGGAGGGGGAAAATCCCTCGAGGGTCATCTCGGATCGCGGGAAACAATTTACTTCCCGGTTCTGGAGGAAGCTCATGGGCTTGCTACAGGTCGAGGTGGGCTTCCACGGGAATGAGCCCGTTCATGGCCAATTATGGGTGTCACCCCCATATAGTTTGCAAAATACAAACTATACAATAACCTAAAGAAATAGTAAAAGAAAAACAAAGCAAGAAACAATTATGCTAAACTTAAAATAATCCTGGCCCCAACTAAACATTTGTCCAACCCCAGAAAGAAAATAGCAACAACAACAACAACAACAACAAACCACCGTTTGAGGTGCAACTGAGACACAGCCAAAGACAGAGCGAGACCCTGAATCAGTGCCATAACCAAGCCCTCATTCAGAACCAGAGCCTGAAAAAGAGCCACAGCCCGAACCAGAGCAACAGCCACAGCCACAGCCACAGCCTAGAGCCACAGCCTGAGTCTACAACAGTACTTGATACAGTGCCGGAGCTGGAGCTGGAGCCAGAGCCAGAGACACAGCCAGAGCCAGAACAAAACCCTAATTCAGAACCAGAGCCTGAAAGAGAGCCAGACCCTGAAATATAGCTGGGTCAGAGGCAGAGGAAGAGCCATCATGAGACCCTGAATCAGAGTCAGAACCAGATCTTCATTCAGAACCAGACCCTGAAAGAGAGCCAGAGCCACAGAGAGAGCCACAGAAGGAGCCTAGAGCCACAGCCGAGATCCACAGCCACAGCCGAGATCCACAGCCTGAGTCTGCAACAGTACTTGATACATTGCCAGAGCCTGAAACAGAGACACAGCCTCAAACAGAGCCTGAGCCTGAAACAGAGGCAGAGCCACAGCCAGAGCCTGAGTCTGAAACAGTCCTTGATAGAGTGCCAGAGCCAGAGCCAGAGAAAGACCCTGAATCAGAGTCAGAGTGAGACCATGAGCCAGAGCCAGAGCCACAGCCAGAGCCACAGCCTGAGTCTACAACAGTACTTGATACAGTGCCGGAGCTGGAGCTGGAGCCAGAGCCAGAGCCACAGCCAGAGCCAGAACAAAACCCTAATTCAGAACCAGAGCCTGAAAGAGAGCCAGACCCTGAAACATAGCTGGGTCAGAGGAAGAGCCATCATGAGACCCTGAATCAGAGTCAGAACCAGATCTTCATTCAGAACTAGACCCTGAAAGAGAGCCAGAGCCACAGACAGAGCCACAGATGGAGCCTAGAGCCACAGCCGAGATCCACAGCCTGAGTCTGAAATAGTGCTTGATAGAGTGTTGGATCCTGAAACACAGACACTGTCTGAAATTGAGCCTGATGCTTAAACGTAGCCAGGGGCAGAGGGAGAGGCAGAGCCTGATACAGTGCTTGATACAGCCTAGGAGCCTGAAGCAGAGACACAGCCAGAGCCAGAACAAAACCCTAATTCAGAACCAGAGCCTGAAAGAGAGCCAGAGCCAGAGCCAGAAACAGTGCTTGATAGAGTGCCAGAGCCTGAAACAGAGGCAGAGGCAGATACAGGGCTTGATACAGCGTCAGAGCCCGAAACAGAGAAACAGCGTGAAACAGAGACAAAGGCTGAGACACAGGCCGAGCCTGAAATAGAGCTAGAATAAGTGCTAGAGCCAAAGACTGAGACAAAGCCTAATAAAGAGCAGAAGCTTGAGCCTGAGCCTGAGCCTGAAACAGTGCTTGATACAGTGCCAGAGCCTGAAACAGAACCAGAGCCACAGCTACAGCCATAGCGCCACAGCCCGAGTCTGCAACAGTGGTTGATACAGCGCCAGAGCCTGAAACAGTGACACAGCCTGAAACAGAACCTGAGCCTGGTTATTAGCATGGCAATTAAAGAAGAGAGAGGCAGAATGGCTTATTAATAGAGTTAAGTGCGAAGGCAAAATAATAAACAACCCTAAAGAAATAGAGAAACGATTTCTCGAATTCTTTAGAGAAGGAGGAAGGAAATGAAACAACAGAAGAAGTTAACATTTAGAACAGAACTGTCTTCCGAAACTTACTAAAGAACAAAAAGAAGTGTTGAATGCCCCTGTCACATCGTACGAAATTCAAAGAGCAGTTAACGAAGCAAAGATAGGAAAGCCACCAGGGCCAGATGGCCTACCGGCAATATATTATAAAAAATTGAGGACTTACTGTCTGACCCATTAAGAAGTATCTTAAAAGGACTTCCTGGCGTGGTGCGCTCAGCGTCGGGTCAGGGAAAGCGCTCTGCTGCAGTAAGAACACTCCCAATCACGGCTACGGGATAAAAAGGCGGGGAAGCGAGGGCGACGCAAACCCTGAAGAGGTCTGAGAGGAGGTCCCAGACTGAAGAAAACAGATCCAAGCAGCGCATAAAGGGGTTTTCTGCCGTCCCAGCACAAAAAGTGCAGGGAGGTGGAAGAACTTCAGCGCAGAAAAGGTCGCACACCCGACCGTGCGTATTTTTTAAAAAAAACTTGGACTTTTTTTAAAAAAAAATTAAATATTTGAGATGAACTGATAACAACATAGGGTAAAACCACCGGAATCTTAACTGACTTTCAATCCCATCAGGCAAAATGACCAAATTATAGACTATAAACAGAGCATTTTCAAAGTTTAGGAATATATATATTCTTGGTTTGAAATAAAGACATCTAGATCAGAACCAAAAGGAAGAATGACAAATATGGGTTCTAAAAAATACCAAACTACACTGACATCTGGGTCAGGTCTACAAGTGAGAAGACAATCACCAGCTGAAACAGACCCCAATGCTGACATAAAAGACCCTATAATGGGGATGGAAAAGAGCCTAAATGATAAGTTGGACATACTAACTGGCAACATCCAACAAAACTCAAAGCTAATAATAGACCTAACAACACAAATAAGTGACCTCTCACTTAAAAACAAAGAACTGGATAAATCTGTACAAGAACTTAAGAGTAAATCTACCAAACAAGAGGAAATGACGAAGAAATTGCAGATGGAAAATAAGGACATTAAAAAATCACAAGACTCAACGAAGGAAGAAATAAACGACCTAAAGAGAGCCCATGAAGAGCTGCTAGATGATATATCATTGATGGAGATGCGTCAGAAGGAGATGGTCCTTCGCTTCCGAGGCGTCCCACAAACTCATGATGAACAAATTCAAGAGAAACTATCACAGGAGATTGCAAACTGGTTGGGAGTAGAGGTAGAAGAGATGCTATTGGATATTGATAAAATTTTCAGGATCAAATCAGAAAGATCGGACACTTATAAAGGGCCAGGAGATTGCTTAATTTTTTTCAACTCAAGACTTTTAAAGGACAAAATATTACATCAAAAAGGACAAGTGAAGTTAGTAATAGATGATAGGCCTATCAAAATATTTAAGGAAATTCCAAAAAGAATTCTGAAGAAAAGGCAGAATTATAAGACAGTAACAGAAGCACTCAAGAAGAATTCGATTAGATTCCGGTGGGAATTTCCCGAGGGTATCACCTTCACATATAAGGACAGAAGAAAAACTTTTAAATCAGTAGATGAGCTGGGAAAATTCTGGAGGAAGTACAAAAAAGAATTAACTGGAGAGCCAACATTGGAGCGAGAGGAAACAACGCAGACACCACAAGAAGCATAGAGAGACAAGCGCGTATTAAGGGGGGGGGGGGAGAGTGGAAGAAGCAGATTATCAAAATCCTAAAATTTCTGAGTTTTTTCTCTTTTTTCTCTTTTCTTTTTTTTACTTACCCAACGAAACTACTGTAGATAATAAATAAAAATTAATGAATCTAAAA
This sequence comes from Podarcis melisellensis, assembly GCF_964234715.1. NCBI lineage: Eukaryota > Metazoa > Chordata > Lepidosauria > Squamata > Lacertidae > Podarcis > Podarcis melisellensis. The sequence continues at coordinate 9,818 of NW_028112900.1, forward strand.
ATTATATCTTGGAATGTTAACGGTCTAAATGATAAGAGGAAGAGAAATAAAATAGAACATGTATTGAGGAAAGAACAATGGGATATTATATGCTTGCAGGAGACCCATGTGACTAGAAACCATAGAAGGGTTTTAGAAAATAAGAGATTGGGTCAAGAATTTATATCCTCAGATGTAAAAATGAAAAGGGGAATTGTGATCTATGTGAACCCTAAACTAGACGCAAAAAAAATCTTCAAGGATGATGAGGGTAGAATACTAGGGGTAAAAATAACAAAAGGTAAAGAACATTTAATTATAGTAGGAGTTTATGCACCGAATGGTAACAAAACAGAATTTTTCAGAAAAGTAGAAGCTAATTTACTGGAATTTATAGAAGAGGGAATGATTTTGACGGGAGACCTAAATGGTGTCACATCAATAGAATTGTCACATCAATAGACAGAGAGAGAAAGAAAATCCAAAAAAGGCAGACTCCCAGACACCTTCTTTCAGATGGTAGAAAACTTAAATTTGATTGATACATGGAGATATAAAAACCCAGGAGAAAGACAGTATACACATTTCTCGGAAGTTAAAAAATCAGCCGGCAGAATTGACAGCATATGGGTATCAAATAACTTAACAACTAAAATTAAAAAAGCAGAAATACAGACCAAAATTATTACAGATCACAACCCAGTCACATTAGAATTAAAGGAACACAAGAAAACTAATACAAGATGGAGACTTGATGAAAGATTATTAAATGACGAAAAGATTGTGAAAAAAGCGCAAGAACTATTGAAAGAATTTTTTGAATTAAATAAAGAACAGGATACAGACTTCAGGACAATATGGGATGCAAGTAAAGCTTTCATAAGAGGCTTTTACATACAACAAAGTGCAATAAGGAAAAGAAACAGAGAGCAAAAACTGGAACAAATAAGGAAGGAAATAGGAATAAATGAAAAATTATTAGCAAAACAACCAAAAAATGAATTAATAAACCAAAAACTAAAAATATTACAAACTCAGGCTTCAGCAATATTAAATAGTGAAATTGAGGACAATATTAAATGGATGAAACAAAGGTTGTTCGAATTTGCAAATAAACCCGGAAAGAGGCTAGCCTGGCAACTGAAAAAGAGACAAAAGGAAAAACTGATTGATAAAATAGTGGAAGAGGGGAGAACTTTAGATAACCCTGAGGAAATTAAAAAGTGTTTTACAAAATATTATAACAAGCTATATGAAGCAGGAAATGAGACAGAGGTTGAAATAAGAGAGTATTTATGTGGAAAGGATATACCTAAAATTAAGAAAGAAAAGATTCAAGAGCTAAACTCCCCAATAACCACGACAGAGCTTCATCAAGCGATAATTAAGATGAAACTGGGAAAATCCCCAGGCCCAGATGGTCTTACCGCAATACATTACAAAAAATTAGAGGAACCATTATTATCACCTATGAAGACACTCTTAAATAAAATATTAGAAGACGGGAAGATTCCCAACACCTGGAAACAGGCGCACATAGTAGTAATCCCAAAACAAGGACGAAATAAAGAGTTTATAACCAATTATAGACCAATATCATTACTAAATAATGATTACAAGATCTATGCACAAATATTGGCAACAAGATTAAAGACAGTTTTGCAGGATTGTATAAATAAAGAGCAGGCAGGGTTCTTGCCGGGCAGGAAAATGAGTGACAATATAAGAACAGTGATTGATATGATCAAGTATTTAGACATGAAACCAAGTAAGAAGGTAGCCTTTGTTTTTGTGGACGCGGAAAAGGCGTTTGACAAAGTATCATGGAAATTTCTAAAAATATTATTAGACCAGATGGACATGGGAGACCAAATCACAAGAGGGTTAAAAGCAATTTATGAACAACAAGAAGCAAATATAATAATAAATAATGACACGACTGATTATTTTAAAATACAGAAGGGCACCAGGCAAGGGTGCCCACTTTCACCTTTGTTATTCATTTTGGTTTTGGAAATATTAAATCAAGAAATCAGATTGGATCAAGAAATAAATGGAATATCCCTAGGAGAGAAAATATACAAAATAAGGGCATTTGCAGATGATTTAGTTTTAATGGTGGAAAATCCAAAGAAAAGCATAGCAAAGGCTCTAGAAAAAATGGAAAACTTTGGATGGGTATCAGGTTTTGCCTTGAATAAAGAAAAAACGAAACTAATGGTAAAAAACATGGGAGATCAAGAGAAAAAGGAACTGGTAGAAAAATTTGGATTACAAATTGTAAAAAAAGTGAAATATTCAGGTATACAAATAACAATGAAAAATATAAATTTGTTTGAAGATAATTATAAAAAAATTTGGGAAGTAACAAAAAGAGAAATGGAAACTTGGACAATATTGAAATTAACACTCTGGGGTAGAATTTCGGCTATTAAAATGAATATCTTACCAAAACTTCTGTTCCTTTTTCAAATGATTCCCATAATAGGTAAAGATGATTGTTTTAAAAAATGGAAAATGGACCTAACAAAGTTTATATGGCAAGGCAAAAAGCCACGGATCAAACATAAATTATTAACTGACATAAAAGAGCGGGGAGGTTTTGGACTCCCAGACCTGAAACTATATTACGATGCAGCATGCTTTACTTGGATCAAGGATTGGATCAAATTGGATAACAGTGACATTTTGGATTTGGAGGATGGAACTGTTGGAATCAAGCCTTGTCAGAGGAATGTGCCACTCTTCAGGCACCCGGCTGATTTCCTTGTTGACCTCCCCGTCTGCGACTCCCGGCAGGAAACAGGCGAGGTCTCTAATCGGCGATCCTTCTCAAACGTGAGAAGAACACACCACTCCTTCACTCTCCTCCCTGCTATCCCCCCAGGGAGGGGAAAGAGACAGACAGAAATGTATTTACATGCCTTTATTTCTGTCTTTTGCAGCAGTACAGAGAAACATGTCTGCACTCTCTTAACATCAACAGCAGAGAGAGATTAGACTCCACCCATGTACTTCCAGTACAGGTCAGATGACACACCGAGCTAACATCCGTTGCTCAGTACAGTGAATTGACTGCCCCTTTCTTCCCATGGTAACAGTCACAAACATCAACATCCTGTTTGGCTTTCCAGCCAGCTGCTGAAGCTGCTGCTCGCTGCTGCATTGCTCCTTTTTGGTAACATACTCCCCCAAAAGAATCAATGCGTGCTGCGAGCAAAGCGTGATCCAGAGAAGAAAACAAACAGTTGTTATACATATAACATTCCTCTGTTGTTTCAGTTCCACCCTTGGAACTACCCGCCACTGGTTTCCCCAGTGTACTTCTCTGGTTGTGTGACTTCCAAGGAATGAGTGCATCTGCATTACCTTGGCTAGCAACTCTCTGTTGTGTCTTTGTCTCTGACTTAGACACAGCTTCAACCTGTCCTCGGTTGTTTACAACAGCAACACATGCAACAGCTAAGTTGGCAAACTCTTTTGAATACCTCTTGGGTGGTACACCCTTCGTGACTCTCTCAGACCTACGTATGAGGTGCTGATCTTCTCTGCTCACTGGTTCAGTCTCCGGACTCTTTGGAGAACCAGTACCAATTGTAAACAGTGGTTCGTCCTCCACCTGTGAGGGTCTAGCCATTATGTGAGATTTCCTCTCAATGACTGTGTCAACTGAGCTCTTTGAGCTACTACTGTCATCATCAGTACCACTGTAATCAATAAAATCATCATCATCATCCGAATCATCCCCTGTGGGAAATGTGTGAACAATTACTCTTTCCTGTTCAGGAGCACTCCCTAGAAATTTTGTGAGAATCACCTGACCAGATTCAGACAAAATTACTCTGTAGAGACCCTTTTCATATCCCACAAAAATGCCTCTGGCATTCTTTACCCCACCTGGAGCTTCTGTTCTCACATGAGACCCAAAAACCTTGAAATGGGCAACAGAAGGTTTTCTATGGAACAGTTTCTCAAAAGGAGAACTTCCCAACTCTTTTGAAACCTTTCTCAACCACGTATAAGTATATGACATTAGCGACTCCGCCCAGAACTCATTTGGCAGATGTGAACTAAGTAATTGCGCTCGCATCCCCTTTTGCAATTCTCTGTTCACCCGTACACAGACACCCCTGTTCCACGCTTCCGCTGAAGCAGCAATCTTGTGTCTTATCCCTTTCTTCTGCAGGAACTCCTGAAAATCCTGTAAAAGAAAAATTGGCTTCTCATCTGTGAAAAGACAATCAATGTTAGCATCATGCATATTTTTAACCTTGTCACAAAACTCTCTAAACCTTTCTAAGGCTTCTTGTGGTTTCTCTAACACATAAATCCAGACAAAATTTGAGAAACAATCCACACACACAAGGTAAAATCTTGCATTGCCTCTAGAAGGTGCTAGAGGACCAATCACATCAGCATACACCCGCTGAAATGCCTTATCGACCCTTGTGGTCACCTGCTTGGCGTCCTTCTTGGTCACACCTGCAAGAGAGATCATGTTAGAATCAGAAGAATTACATTTCATGTAATCACTTTGATCAAAAGTCAACAAATACAGTCCATCTTTCTCTCTGGCAGAAAGATACAACTCTCCATCTTTGTAGATCTTGCAGCTCTCAGCATCATAGGACAGTTTTAGTCCGTTCTTAGCGATCTGCGAAACACTCAGCAGATTGAACTTCAACTCTGGAACCAAGTACACATTGTTTATAGTTAAGTTCAGACTCTCAAGATACACAGTCCCAATCCCGGTCGCTTCCAGCTCCTGACCGTTGGCCTGTTGCACAGCGAAGCTTTGCTTCTTAAACGTTGAAAACAGTTCTCTGTGTGGACACATATGGACGGTGGCTCCAGTGTCCAGAACAAAAGAGTTCCCCACTTCTGGTATGGCTTTTAGCGACATCAAAGCCTTTGCAGGCTTCGCCTGAGACTTGGTATGACTTTTGCCTGTCGCGTCAGACTTCGCAGAGCCCCCCTTGGCTCCTCTGTGCTGACGTGGCTTCTTACAGTTCCGCTGAAGATGCCCAGTCTGTCCACAATTGTAACATCGGACAACGCTCAAAGCTACAGCATGCTCTCCAGTAGCTACATCAGTGGGGGAATTAGAACTCCGTTCTTCCCTCCCCCTGTCAGCAACATCCATTGCAGCTTGTACAGGAACAGCAACAGCAACAGTTCCTTCACTCCCCCATCTGGGGTCAAAGCTCTCCTCAGCTTTCGATGAGCTCTTAGGAACTTGACCAGCATCATCTTGGCTCACCCCTTTTGGGGTAGTCATCCATCCAGACCATGATGAATAACTAGGCAGGGGAGATTGATAAGGCAAGCCTCCCCCCTTCTTGGCATCCATTTTGAATCCAAGCCTCATCTCTCACTCTCAAGCAGCTCTTAAGCCTGCTAATATCCAATAGCTGGCTGTTTACACTCTTGGCACCTGGCAGCTCTAACGCTGACTGCTTTGGAAAGTCCCTTCCAAGAGCTCGTGAGATTCTAGCCAAAACATTCCATTGTTTTTCCGCCTCTCTCAGGCCCAGCCTCACAGTCCTCACAGTCCAGCCCCTTTTCAGTAGTTTTCCACTACTAACGGCCGTTGCTTAGCAACAGTGCATTCCTTTCTTTGAACAGGAAACCTTATCAACCACAAGAATTCCTGGAATGCAAGCCTTCTCTCTCGGAGCTGTTTTTTTCCAAACGCAGCTCCCGTGAACCAGAGAATAAATCAATCTGCGTTCACACATTTAGCCCGAAATTCTCATACCTTGGGGCTCCGTCACCTGTCTGTTCAGCTTCTGGCTGCACGCAGACGTTATCTTCTTGCCTTAGGTGCAGAGGATGACAAACGATCCATCAACCTCCTTTTGCAGACTTCCATGGAGCGAAACCATCGGCCCTGCTACCATTTGTTGGAATCAAGCCTTGTCAGAGGAATGTGCCACTCTTCAGGCACCCGGCTGATTTCCTTGTTGACCTCCCCGTCTGCGACTCCCGGCAGGAAACAGGCGAGGTCTCTAATCGGCGATCCTTCTCAAACGTGAGAACACACCACTCCTTCACTCTCCTCCCTGCTATCCCCAGGGAGGGGAAAGAGACAGACAGAAATGTATTTACATGCCTTTATTTCTGTCTTTTGCAGCAGTACAGAGAAACATGTCTGCACTCTCTTAACATCAACAGCAGAGAGAGATTAGACTCCACCCATGTACTTCCAGTACAGGTCAGATGACACACTGAGCTAACATCCGGTGCTCAGTACAGTGAATGGACTGCCCCTGTCTTCCCATGGTAACAGTCACAAACATCAACATCCTGTTTGGCTTTCCAGCCAGCTGCTGAAGCTGCTGCTCGCTGCTGCATTGCTCCTTTTTGGTAACAGGAACAACAGATATGGTTGGCATGCCTATTTAATTTATAACAAAGTGGCAGTCCATAAAGAATTTCTAAGCCACGTAATTAGAAATGCATTATACAAGGTCTGGGTGAGACATAGAAGGTTGTTAGAACCAAAAACCCCATGGTGGGTCTCACCGCTAGAAGTAATATCGGTTAAAAAGAAAAATACTATAGGAAGAATGGCAACTTACCAGCAGCTCCTAAAGGAAGAACAGGGCCAATTAAAACTAAGACCATACGATGAGGTGACCCAATACTGTACCACATGGTTACAATATCACCAAATTGCACAAATATTCAACCAAGATAAAGTAATAGGATTTGAAAAAGAAGAATCAAAATTACAAAAAGTATTATTACAAAACTAAAAAAAATATATATCCAAAATGTATAATTTATTATTAGAATGGGAATTAAAGGATGAAGAAGTAAAAGAAGTTATGATCAAATGGGCATGTGATATAGGATATGTAATTCGGCTGGACCAATGGGAGAAATTATGGAAATATGACATTAAATTCACGGCATGTTATACAATAAGAGAAAATTTTATGAAAATGGTGTACCAATGGTACTTAAGTCCAGTAAAATTGGCTAAAATTCACAAATTAAAATCGAATATCTGTTGGAGATGTAAAAAAGAAATAGGAACAATGTTTCACATGTGGTGGGAATGCCGACCTATTAAACAATTCTGGAATGAAATCTATGAAGAACTCAAAAAGATGTTTAAAATATCTTTTAGTAAAAAACCGGAGGCATTCCTTTTAGGTTTAATTACAAATGATATCCCCGAAAATCAAAGGAAAGTATTCCTTTATGCAACAACAGCTGCCAGGATGCTTATAGCTAAAAACTGGAAAGGCAGAAAAATTCCATCAGTGAAAGATCCGCAAATTAAATTTTGTGAATACATAAATCTGACAAGACTCACAGCTTACATAAGGGGACAATTGGACCAGAAATTATTAAAAGAATGGGGTTGTGCTAAAGAGTATATGAAAAAACATTGTTCTGGAGTTAGTATATTGGTATGTAATGAATGATGCTTTACAGGGTTAAAGAATAAGAAAACCTTCCCCCCGGGACCAGCACAATAGCAACACTAGAAACATTATAAACCTATTAGCGTATTTAGACTTAAGAATAGAAAAGAAGGCAGTCTTAATGGCTATAGATGCAGAAAAAGCTTTCGACAGGGTATCCTGGAAATTTATGAAAGGTCTATTACACCATATGGATTTTGGTGTACAGTATATAAAAGGGACTGAAGCAATATAATCAAAACAAAAAGCTAAAATCATAATGGAAATTTATCACAGGAGTGTGAAATCAGTAAAGGGGTCAGACAAGGTTGCCCACTATCCCCCTTGATTTTCATATTAACATTGGAAGTTTTAGGTAAACAAATTAGGGAAGAAAAAGAAATAAAAGGGATTATGCTGGGAAATAGAAGTTACAAAATGAGGGCATTTGCTGACGATTTAATTATAACTACGGAGCAACCAAAACAGAGTTTAAGAAAGGCGTTGGAAATAATATATGGCTACGGTAAAGTTGCGGGGTTCAAAATGAATTTAAACAAGACAAAACTATTAGTTAAAAATATGTCGCCAGATGAAAAAGCAGAATTAGAACAAATAATATTAAAATTAAAATCTACCCCCAAATCAAGTATTTAGGATTATGGATAACACCAAAGAATATTAACTTATATGAAGATAATTATACCAATTGTTGGAAAGATATCAAAAGACAGTTGGAGACATGGACAAGGTTAAATTTATCATTCCTGGGTCGTATTTCGGTAATTAAAATGATAGTTTTACCGAAGCTACTCTTTCTATTCCAAACGATTCCAATTACAGGAAAGACCAACAGTATCAACAAGTGGCAAAAAGAAATTTCTAAATTTTTGTGGAAGGGTAAAAGACCAAGAGTAAAGCATAAGATATTAATAGATACTGTAGAAAGAGGTGGCTACGGGTTACCGGATTTGAAGCTATATTACGAAGCCTCATGTCTTCTCTGGTTGAAAGATTGGTATTTATTAAAAAATTGGGATATTTTAGATCTAGAAGGTCATGACACCCGTTTTGGGTGGCATGGCTATCTTAATTATGGGAAAATAAAGACGCATAGGAGTTTTTCAAATCATATAATAAGAAATGCTATATATAAGGTATGGGGGAAAATACAAAAGATATTTGGAACAGAAAACCCCAAGATGGAACTCTCCACTAGAAGCAATCGCTGTTAAAAAAAGGAACAACATCAAAGAGAACTGGATAACGTATAACACAATATTAAGGGGGGAGGAGGAGGGTCAACTAATATTGATAGGTTATGAGAAAATAAAAGATCACTTTTCTAGTTGGCTAGATTACTTCCAGGTGAATGAAGTGTTTAGACAGGATAAGCAGATAGGTTTTGAAAAGGAGCCTTCAAGATTTGATAGAGAACTGCTGAATAGTAAAACCAAAATAATCGCAAAAATCTATAGACTTCTTTTAGACTACGAAGTAATGGATGAGGAGGTTAAGGCTTCAATGATAAAGTGGGCCCAAGATGTGGGCCGTCCAATTATGCTAAAAGATGGGGAAAACTGATGGAATGGAAATTTGAAATTTACAGCCAGTTATAATATAAGAGAGAACATGATGAAAATGGCTCGTAGGTGGTACCTCACTCCTTCCAGATGATCAAGAATGTATAAAAATTTGGCGAATGCTTGTTGGAGATGTGGAGGAAATGACGGTGACATGAGCCACATGTTGTGGACATGTGAAAAGATTAAGATTTGGGGTGGGGGGAATATACGATGAATTAAAAAAGATGATGGGGATAACTTTTACGAAAAAAAGGAGGCATTTCTATAAAGTATTTTAGATAAAGAGATCCCAAAAAATCTAAGAGAGGATTATTGTTTTGTGTACATTCCATTGTAAGAATGGAAACAGAGCCAGAGCCACAGCCACAGCTTAAGTCTGAAACAGTCCTTGATAGAGTGCCAGAGCCAGAGCCAGAGCGAGACCCTGAATCAGTGCCATAACCAAGCCCTCATTCAGAACCAGAGCAACAGCCATAGCCACAGCCTGAGTCTGAAACAGCCCTTGATAGAGAGCCAGAATCAGAGAATCAGAATCAGAGTCAGAACCAGGTCTTCGGTAAAGACATGGTCTGGTCTTAGCGCAACTGCTCCTCCCACCCGCGATAACAGAGATTGGGTGTTCCAATACATCCCCCGTAGGGAACCTGCCCCAGCCATTCTGTTGGCTGAGGCCCCCTCCCAGGCAGCCCTGACCCTTTCCCCTTAAAAAGCAAAATACAAATTATACAATAACCTAAAAAAAAATAGTAAAAGAAAAAGAAAGCAAGAAACAATTATGCTAAACTTAAAATAATCCCCGCCCCAACTAAACATTTGTCCCTGTGGAGTTTGGAACAGACAGGGTTAAAACTCCGTGGTGTCCTGTATCTGGGAGGAGCTTGACGAAGAGAAGTGCGTCACAGTCTGTGAGCAGACTTGCTTTCGCTTCTGCCTGAGAGACACAGCTCAGCTCCGAGGCTGCAGGCTGTGTGTGCTTTTGGCACAGAGAAATGCCGGAAAGCTCTGATGGAAAGAGACTGATTTATGGCTTGTAAATAAACGCTACTAGAGATAAGAACCGAACTGTCTCTGGACTTGATTTATCCCTTTTTCTCACACGGACGCAGGACCCGCTGCTACTCTGCTATCCTGCTAGGCCAGCTTCGGAGACACAGAGGCTGCGCAGGGAAGCCTGGCTGGACGCAGGATTTATATTCACACGAACAGGTTATGGAAGTTCCGTGTTTCCTGACAAGTGTGAGAAGGGAGGAAGACTGCCAGCTTTGAGTTGCTGTGATCTCCTGCCAGGAAGGGCAGTGGGAGATGCTGGTGATCGGAGCCAAGAGCCAAGAGAGACGGCTGCTTCGGAGGTCCAGCTTGCTGGCAGAGTTAGTACGCTTTAAGCCCTGGTGGGTGGAAGATGGCTGCTCAGGCACAGCAGGGCCATGAGAGTTTCAATATCCCCCTCGAAAGATTAAATGGGGCCAATTGGGAGGCCTGGTCAAGAAGAGCCAGGGGGTGGTTTGTGGCCACAGGGCTCTGGAGTCCAGTCCAGAAGGAGCCGGCCCCACCCACGCTAGCTACTGCTCTGCTGAAGGAGAGAGAGCAGAGGCAGCTTTGCATGTTGCAAGCATCTCTGGACGCTTTGCTGTTGCCTCATCTGGAGGGCATTAAATTGGCCCAGGCCGCCTGGCAGGCGCTGAGGAGTCTGTGTGAAAGCTCAGCGGGAGCCAGACCAGAAGGGGATGGAAGCCCAGGAGGGGCTGAAGGATGCCCAGAAAGCCCAGTGGGGACTGGCACTATGTTGGGAAGCTGTTGCAATGCTTCAACACGTCTGTGTGATGGACTGTGTACAGGAGAAAGGCTGAGAGCTGAAAAGAGGAAAGCAGTGGCAAGCTGTTCCTCAGGCAACAGTGCACCCAAGAGTGGGGGTGCAGGCCGATCCAAGAGCTCTGAGAAAGCGAAAGTCTCCGAAAGTTGTTTGTGCTTTGCTGCGACCTCCAACAGCGCTGGGAAGCATCCACTTGAAGCCCAGGCTGCCAAGGACACCAGCTGGAGTGGAATGTCAACAAAGCAGTTTCCCAAGGCCGGTTCTCAGCAGCGACGTGGGAAAGCGGCAGGCCAGGAGAAAAACAAAGACAAGGCGTCTTATCACCTCACAGCTGCGACGGCGTCTCTGGGAAAAGGCAAAAGCCTTGGTCGGGGGGAGGCTGTGTCCATGGCAACCGGTGGGGGTGCGAGCAACGCCATGGCAGCTTTGGAAAACAGCCAGAGAGACACTTTATCTCTTATTATCGACTCTGGAGCTTCTCACAGTCTAGTGCCATCTAGAGAGTTCCTGAGGAACTGCAAGACAGTTAAAACTGAACGCTATGTCAAATTAGCAGATGGGTCTCAGAGACCATTGACTGAATCTGGGTTTTTATATTGTTCTTTCTTGGATCATTGGGTGCAGGCTTTTGTGGTCCCAGAGCTTGCACACTCTCTTTTAAGTGTGCCAGCACTAAATGATGATGGGTTCGATGTTCTGTTCTCTAACAATTTGTGCTCCTTTTACAGGGATGGGAAGAAGGTCTACAGTGTTGAGCGAAAAGACAGGCTCTTTCTGGTGCAAATGCCTGTTGAAAATGGGACTGGTGGAAAAATGGGGCTGGTGGAAAATGGGGCTAGTGGAGAGTCCATTGAAGATGCCCATGTGCAGTGTGCAAACGTCCCACCACACAATTATTGTATACACATGTGGCACCGAAATTTTGGGCACGCTGGATGGTCGCTTGTGCGAAAAGCTGCAGAAAACACCATTGGTTGTAGGTTCAAGGCTTGTGACAAATACCTAGATTGTCAAGCCTGTAAGCAGTCGAAGGTCACAACATGCACATATCCCAGGTCAGAGAGGAGAACCAGCAAACACTTTAAACTTGTGCGTGCAGATTTGTCAGGTCCCATGCCAACACCTTCTTTAGCTGGGTCAAAATGGATTCTGGTTCTGATTGACGATTTTTCAAAATTTTCTTGGGTTTTTGCGCTTAAATGTAAGTCAGAAGCAGCTGCGCTGATCAGGGATTGGATCACAGCGATAGAGCTGCAGTTCACTACCAGGGTGATTTCCTTTCAATCTGATCGGGGGGGGGGGGAGTTCACAGGTTCTGCGCTGCAATCGTTTTTCAGGCAGAAGGGCATCAGTCATCGACTGACGACCCCCCACTCTCCGCAACAGAATGGGGTTGCAGAGAGAAAGTTTCTCACACTACAGGAATCTGCAAACGCTATGCTGGCAGACTCGGGTTTACCACAGCGCTTTTGGGCTGAGAGTTATAAGACAGCATGTTTTTTGCAAAACGGGGTGTACAATTCCAGTGTAGGCAACACACCGTATTTCTTGTTGCATCAGAAGAAGCCGAAAGTACACAACTTTCATGTCTTTGGTTCTCAGGCTTGGGTTCTCATTCCAAAGGCCATGCGCAGAAAGGGTGAGCCAAGGTCCAGGAAGATGATCTTTGTAGGCTATGAGCCGGGTTCAAAGGCGTGGCATTTTGCATACCCTACTGGCAACCAGTCTAAGCTGCTTATTAGTGGCAGTGCTGAGTTTTGTGAGCAGAGTGGGTGGAAACGTCTTCATGGGAACCCGGATGTTCTGTTAGACTCAGGTGAGGAAGAGGAGGAGGACGAGGCTGAACCTGTTGCTGAGATGCACGGTCCACAGCCACAGAGTCCAGAGCAGGGATCTCCAAGGGGGAGGCTCCGTATCGCTCCAAAAGGGAGTCCCAGGACCCCTCCACAGGTTTCTGTCAAGTCTGAGCTAAGGAGTGAACCATCCTCGCCAGCAGAACCAGCTGTACGCCCGAAACGGCGCAGCAAGTCAGAGGGGGATGTTTCAGACACAGAGGATAGTAGGGCTGATCCAGGTGAATCAGGCGCAGTTCCAGAATTCACGCTGAGGAGGTCAGCAAGATCAACCAAGGGAAAGCCACCTGAAAGGTATGAAGCCACTAGTGTCTGGGTTGGTGTGGCTAGATGTGAACCTGAATCCTTTGAGGATGTTCAAAAGTTGCCTCAGGAAGAAGCCAGCAAATGGCGTGAGGCGATGCAGAAGGAGATGAACTCAATGGAGTCTCTTGGTGTGTTCTCACTCACTCAGCTGCCGGCTAACCAGAGAGCTGTTAGTTGCAGGTGGGTTTACCGTTTGAAACCCACAGAAGCGGGAGAACCACAGTATAAAGTGAGATTAGTGGCCCGAGGATTCACACAGAAAAAGGGTGTCCACTTCACGGAGGTGTATTCGCCAACGTCACGAGCGGAGACTCTAAGAACGCTTTTGGCGATAGCAGCACAGAGAGGTTGGAAGGTGAACCATTTTGATGTAGATGTCGCCTACCTGAACTCAGATCTCAAGGAGGAGTTGTACATGCTTCCTCCTCCAGGGTTTGAAGTCAGTGAGCCAGGCATCGTGTGGCGGTTGCACAAATCCATCTATGGATTACGCCAATCTGCCAGGAATTGGAATATGTGCCTACATGAAGCCTTAGAAGAGCTAGGTTTTAAGAGATCTCTTGCAGACAGTTGTCTTTACATTAGAGGTTCAGGCGTAAAACAGCAAGTGGTGCAGGTGTTTGTTGATGATATCTTAGTCATGACACAGACAGGTGAACAGGTGGAGAAGTTTGCTAAAGAGCTTGGAAAGCGGTTCAAGCTAAAGCAGCTTGGAGATGTCAAGTCCTATTTAGGCGTGCAGATCACAAAAGCAAGTGATGGAAGCTTCTTGCTTTGCCAGAAAGGTAAGATTGAACAGTTGCTTGAGAAGTTCAGAATGTCTGATTGTGCAGGTGCCAGATCACCCATGGAGACTGGATACGTGAAGGAGTGTCAGCAAGTAGAACGCGTGGTGTTCGAAAATACTGAACTCTTTCAGTCAGCTCTGGGTAGTCTGTTGTATCTGTCACAGTGGAGCAGGCCAGACATTGCATTTGCTGTCAATCTGCTCAGTAGAGAGGCTTCAAGTCCTAGTGTGCAGGTCTGGAACGGTATAAAGCGGGTGCTGCATTACCTGCAAGATACCAAAGATTTTTGTCTTAGGTTGCCAGCCCAAGGAGAAGTCAAACTGACTTGCTTTGTGGACGCAGATTAGGGTAACTCTGAGGACTGCAGATCAGTGTCAGGCCTAGTGGTGAAGTTTGGGGACTCAGTGATTGGGTGGAGGTCCCGGAAGCAAAATCTCATAGCGCTTTTGTCTACTGAAGCTGAGTTCAGTGCGCTATCAGATGCTTGCAGAGAGCTGGAGTTCTATGTGTGTTTGGTCGAGGAAATCTGTGGAGAGAATTGTCTGCCCGTTGTGGTGCATGAAGACAATCAACCGTGCCTTAAATTGGCTGAGACGGGGCAATTAAAGGTGAGGACCAAACATTTGGACATACGTTTTCAAAATGTGTGTCAGAGCGTTCGTGAGGGGCTAGTTGCTCTGAAATACTGTCCCTCAACAAAGAACCTCGCTGATGGTTTCACAAAACCATTAACCTTCCAGAAGCACGAGGAGTTCTGTGAGGGTCTGTGTATGGGGAAAGCATTGTTGGCTATTGTCCCCAGATGCAATACAAGAGGGGGTGTGGAGTTTGGAACAGACAGGGTTAAAACTCCGTGGTGTCTTGTATCTGGGAGGAGCTTGACGCAGAGAAGTGCGTCACAGTCTGTGAGCAGACTTGTTTTCGCTTCTGCCTGAGAGACACAGCTCAGCTCCAAGGCTGCAGGCTGTGTGTGCTTTTGGCACAGAGAAATGCCGGAAAGCTCTGATGGAAAGAGACTGATTTATGGCTTGTAAATAAACGCTACTAGAGATAAGAACCGAACTGTCTCTGGACTTGATTTATCCCTTTTTCTCACACGGACGCAGGACCGCTGCTACTCTGCTATCCTGCTAGGCCAGCTTCGGAGACACAGAGGCTGCGCAGGGAAGCCTGGCTGGATGCAGGATTTATATTCACTGTACTTGATACAGTGCCGGAGCTGGAGAATCAACAGTCTCTGATTCTGCAACAGGGCCTTCATCTTAATAGACCAAGATGCATAATTGTCATTGGTCAGGAGGGGTGGAGAAGGCAAGCCTCCGCCCTTCTTAGCATCCATTTTTGAGTCCTTGCATTAACTCTCAAACACAAGCCTCTAAAATCCAAAAGCTTGTTTGTTTGCACTATTGTGCACCTGGCAGCTCTTAACGCTAGCTGCTTTGGAAAGTCCCTTTCCAAAGGGACTTCATGAGAGCCTAGTCACAACAAACTTTGTTTTTGCCTCTCTGAGGCATAGCCTGACTGTCCAGCCCTCTCGAGTAACTTTCCACTTGACTGGCGGGCGTTGCTTAGCAACAGTGCATTCCTTCCCTTGTACAGGAAACCACAAGAATCTCTGGAATGCAAGCCTCTTCCCACTCGGAGCTGTTTTTCCCAAACGCTGCTCCCCGTGAAGCAGAGAATAACTCAATCTGTGTTCACTCTTTTAAGCCCGAAAATCTCATACCTTGGGCTCCGTGGCTTTGGCTGTCAGCTTCTTCTGGTCAGCTTCTGGCTGCAGAGGATCAGCTTTCTCACCTCAGGCTTCCATGGAGGGATGAAAACAGCAGCTCTGCTACTCTTTTTGCAGACTTCCATGGATCGAGGAAACCAGCAACCGGCATCTGCTACCACTGTTGGAATTCTGCCTGGGTCAGAGGAATGTGCCACAACGTAGGCACCGGCAGATATTCCTTGTCGACCTCCCCGCTGCGCCACTCTGCTGATAAGCAGGCGAGGTCTCGGCGATTCATCTCAGATGTGTGAGAGGAACACACCGTTCTTCCTCTCTCCCCTTTGGTGTCCCCCAGGGAGGGGAAAGATTCAGACAGAAATCTATTTACATCCTTTATTTCTGTCTCTTTACATCAGTACAGAGAAACATGTCTGCACTCCACAGCAGTAAGAATAAACTCCACCCATGCACTTCCAGTACGGGTCATCTGACACACACACTGAGCTAACATCCGGTGCTCAGTACAGAATGGACTGCCCCTTTGTTCCCATGGCAACAGTCACAAACATCCTGTTTGGCTTTCCAGCCACAAGCAGCTGACTGAGCTGCTAGAGCCTTTGCTTGCTGCAGCTTTGGTGCTTTATGGTAACACACAGGACCTCCGCTTGGCACGCCTACGCTGCGCAGAAAGCTTCCGCGCAGAGACTAGGCGGACTTGGAGTCAAGGAATTTTTATGTTGGAAGAAATTCAGGAAACGCCCACTGACGGATTCTGCCAGTGACTGAGACAGTCGAGTTGTAAGGGCTGTCAAGCCAGGGAAAGGTTTAGCCATACAACCAGCTTGGAGCAGTTTGTGGCTTACGCACAAGCAACCCCAATTCCCATTACAATAAGGTATGGGGAAAATACAAAAGATATTTGGAACAGAAAACCCCAAGATGGAACTCTCCACTAGAAGTAATCGCTGTTAAAAAAAGGAACAACATCAAAGAGAACTGGATAACGTATAACACAATATTAAGGGGGGAGGAGGAGGGCCAACTAATATTGATAAGTTATGAGAAAATAAAAGATCACTTTTCTAGTTGGCTAGATTACGTCCAGGTGAATGAAGTTGTCAGGGGCTCAGGAGCAGAGGCATAGGAGAGGGAGGAAATGGAGAGCGAAGGGGAGGAATCCGAAGGGAACGTAAGCGATGACAGTGGTCCGAGGTCTCTGAGTCTTTCCAGCGAATCGGAAGACTCACAGAAAGGGGCTCCCATGGTCAGAGCAAGGGGGTTGCCTAGGGGAACACCCCAGGAAGAAGGGACCAGAGGGGACTCAGAGAGCAGCAGTTGGAAATCAGGACCAGCTTCCCCACCAGAGAGCAGTAGGGGGGAGGAGTCCCAGGTATCGGGATCAGGCTGCTCACCGCCAGCGGGAGGAGATGAGTCAGGATTGGACACGCCTTCATCCGAGAGAGAGGAAACGGTTGAGAGGAAGGTTGGAAACTGGGCGCGCGCGCCAAGTTCAAATGTACAGGCGAGCGGCACAGTGGGTAGCCCGGGTAGGGAGCCAGGTCCTAAAGCCCGCCAAAAGGAGGGACAGGAGTCCGGGGGATCAGCGTCAGAAGAGTCCAGGAAGGAGGAGACACAGGGGGGCAGAAGGACCCAGAGGAGAAAGGAGAGACGGAAAAGGTGGAGTAAAGCGAGAGTCTTAAACTGGTGTACAGGGGGTGGAGACTCAGACGGGGCTTCGCCAGCGTCTAATGGCGGTCCTTGCCTTGAGCTCCGAGGCAGGACTGCTCCGTAAGTTCGGGTCTGACCCGCTACGGCGAGCGGGGGACCCCTAAAATCACAGGCGCTGAAGCCTGTGAACAAGGAGATTCGGTGGGCACCTTTGCGCCCCCCGGTATCGCGAAGGAGCCTTTTTAAAGGCTTCGGAACGGCACCGGGTGTGAGCGCGGTGCTGAGGATCGCAACCCAGCTTACGGAGTGAAGCCGCGTCGCCATTGACGGAGAGCGCCGATTCCTTCCTGAAACAACTGATTGGCAACAATACCCGTGAGTAAGATCTACAAAGTAAAGTGAACGGGACTTTTAAAGTTTTCTAAGAAAATTCGGCTGAAAACGGAGAGGCAAAATTAAGGAAGTCAGCCCTCCGGAACTGCATGATTGTTCAAGCAAGGGGAAAACCAAGCTATTCTTAAAGGAAATATCTCTTTTAAAACTCAATCGAACTTTTGACATTGAAGATTTCTCCCCCCCCCCATAGGCAGGAAAAGGGGGGGGGGAAGAGGAAAGAAAAATAACTTAATCTGCCAGAGGGAAAGGGACTAGAATTGAAGCTCTCCGCTGCCGAAACCTCTGCTCAGGCTGCCGGAGAGATTAGCGCCTGGAAGTGAACTGTCAGAAAAGTTGCTGGATATAAAGGTTAGACTTAATGGATACAATTTAACGGACTTTGGGTGGAATTTACAGTATTTTGGATTGTAACAAACAGGGCTTTGGCTGGACTTTGATCTATGGAACTTTGCATTGGTTACTTTTTCCCTGTTTTTTGGATGGTTACTGCTGTTGCCAATGTTTGGATACAATTTCACCCTCTAGAGGACTAAAAGAGAGAGACAGTTGCATTGTGCTAGAAACAGAGAAGTGGGATTTTCCACTTGCAATTCTCCTGTGTGAACGACCTTGAGTTATGAGTACTCCACTGGAGGAAATAGCAACAAGAAGCAAAACAAAACAGGCTCAAAAGCAGACTCAAAGAAGAGGCTCCACAGGAGCTGCAGCTGCACAGGAAAAAGGAACAACAGCATCAATGGATTCTATGACACAAGCACTGCTCAGAATAAATAAATCTTTAGAAGCATTAACTAAGCAGTCCACAGAGAACTCCAAGAAATTGACAGATAACTCTAAGAAGTTGACAGAGTTAACAACAAGACTAGACCTGAACACAACAGCAATAGCAAGTAACACAGATTCTATAAATCGCCTTGTGCAAGAAAGCACAGAAACGAGGAAAATAGCCGAGAGCGCAAGGTGCACGGCTGAGGACACTAAGGGAAAATTTGTACCCATTGCAAAGAAAGTCCACGAACATGACGCAGCTTTGGCCTTTATGGAACTAGAGAGGAAAAATAAAAATCTGAAACTGAGATCTGTACCAGAGGAGGAAGAAGGCAACCTGGGAGAATTTCTTACAGACAAGTTTCAAGAATTTTGGACTGATGAATTAGAAGGGGAAGAAGACGAATTTGTAATCACTTCGGCCTTCAGGATTGGCAGAAAACAAGGCAAGAAACCAAGGGACTGTTTAATTAGTTTAAGATCCAAGGAAGAAAGGGATAAAATACTGAATCTACATTACCAGAAGGCTTTGATTGTAAAGAATTCCCAGATACAGATCTTCAAGGATGTTCCTAAGTACTTTCTAGAGGTGAGGTCCCAATTTAAGACTCTAACGGATTTGCTGAAAAAACACGAGATCCCATTTAGGTGGGAATACCCTCAAGGATTGTCTTTCAACTTTAAAGGGAAAAAAATCAAGATCAAAACAACCCAAGAAAAAGATCAGTTTTTGGAGAGAAATTTTGAGGACTTCGAAAAAGGAACTGCAAGTGAGAGAGAAATAACGGATGTAGCAAATCTTCCATTTGGATTACCCCCAGTACCTACAGACGAGGAACAAGAACTTGGAGCAGTCGGTGGGAAAGCAGCCCAATAACAAAAATGTCTCTGCAACTTGTGAGCTGGAACTGTAATGGTTTGAACCACCCTCGAAAAAGAAGACAGGTGTTTCATATTTTAAAAAAAGAAAATTTGGATATAATATGTCTGCAAGAAACCCACATTGCCAGGATAAACAGGAAACTTTTGATAAATAAAAGATTAGGATCGGAATTCATCTCTTCAGACAAAGTGAAGAAAAGAGGTGTGGTGATCTATGTTAAAGAAAAATTGGAACCTAAACTGATTTTCAAAGATGAACAAGGAAGATTCCTGGCAGTGGAAATTCAAATGTATGGAGAAAGAATTTTGATTGTAGGAGTTTATGCATCTAATGAGGGGAAGGCCGAGTTTTTTAAGAAGTTGCATGAGACTTTAATGGACTTCATGGACTTAAAAATAATATTGATGGGCGACTTGAATGGAGTAGTCTCCACAAATATGGATAAAGCACAAAGGCAAACAATATCAAACAATGGGAGACTGCCGAAGACCTTTTTTGAACTGACCGACACCATGGACTTGATTGATATCTGGAGAACAAGGAACCCTCTGGAAAGAGAGGGGACCTTCTTCTCTGAAGCAAATATGACATGGACTAGGATTGACCAAATATGGATCTCTAGCAATCTGGCACCAAGGGTTAAGAAAATAGAAATCTGCCCGAAAACCTGTTCAGATCACAATGCAGTAAAGATGGAAATGAAACTGACCACTGCTGGAACCTTCAGATGGAGAATGAATGACACCCTGTTTAAAGATGAAATAATTTATAAAAAGGCCCAAAAGACATTGAAAGACTATTTCGAGATAAATTTAAGATCAGATGTCGAAAGAAGAACAATATGGGACGCAAGCAAGGCCGTGATGCGAGGCTTCCTGATTCAGCAAAACTCCATAAAGAGGAAACAACAGAATGCGAAGAAAGAGAAAATTTGGAAACAAATAAAGGAAGGAGAAAAGAAACTGAGGTCTAAACCTAAATCCCAAGAGATTCTAAGGGAAATAAAGTATTACCAGACTCAATATATGGAATTGGTGAATGAAGAGATAGAATGGAAAATAAAACAAATGAGGCAAAAAACTTTTGAATCAGCAGATAAATGTGGGAAGCTCCTGTCATGGCAATTGAAAAAGAGACAAAAGCTGAACACGGTGACATCACTTGAAGTAGAAGGTAAATTTATAAATAAGCCAAATGAGATTAGTAATTGTTTTCAAAGCTTTTTCAAGAAGTTATATGCTCAAGGGCCAAAGAAGGAACAAGAAATTGAAGATTTTATTTAAAAATATGGTCTATCAAAGATCTCGGAAAAGAACAGGAGGATCTTAAATGAGAGAATTACAGACCAAGAATTAGAGGGTGCCATTCAAAACATGCAATTGGGGAAATCACCAGGACCAGACGGGCTGACTGCAAGATATTATAAAGCATTGAAGGAATGGCTGATACAACCACTGAAAGAAGTTTGCAACCAAATCTTGGAGGGGAAAAAGGCTCCCGAGTCGTGGAAAGAAGCATTCATCTCACTTATACCGAAGACAGAAACTGAGAAACATCAAGTTAAGAACTACCGCCCTATATCACTTTTAAATGTGGATTATAAAATTTTTGCAGACATTTTAGCAAAAAGATTCAAAAAAGTGTTGCAAGAGGAGATTCACAGAGATCAAACAGGCTTTCTCCCAGGGAGACATATGTCAGATAACGTGAGGAACATTATAGACATTTTGGAATTGTTGGAGACTGACATAAACAGAAAAGCAGTCTTGATTTTTGTGGATGCGGAGAAAGCCTTTGACAATATTTGTTGGAGTTTTATGAAGAGGAATCTCCAAGGGATGGGGGTAGGCCAAAACTTTGAAAACGGTATAGGTGCTATATATTCTGAACAAAAAGCTAAATTAATTGTGAATGGTATGGTTATGGACGAAATTCCAATAGAAAAAGGGACACGACAGGGATGCCCAATGTCCCCTCTATTGTTTATATCAGCCCTGGAGGTACTGTTGAACATGGTAAGAAGGGACCAGCAGGTAGAAGGAATACGATTGGGAACTAAGCACTATAAGCTGAGGGCATTTGCAGACGATTTAGTCTTGACTTTGCAAAGACCCGAAGCCAGCACAAAAAGAGTTTTAGAACTTATTGAAGAATTTGGTCAAGTGGCAGGTTTTAAATTGAATAAGCAAAAAACAAAGGTGCTGGGGAAAAATCTGACGTTGGGGGAAAAAGAGAACTTTCAAAGGGAAACTGGTTTGGAAATAACAAAAAAAGTTAAATACCTGGGGGTGAATTTAACATCTAAAAATGTGAATTTATTTAAAGATAATTATGAGAAATGTTGGTTGGAAGTGAAGAAAGATCTTGACATATGGACTAGGTTGAGACTTTCCTTGTTAGGCCGAATGGCTGTTATTAAGATGAATGTGTTGCCGAGACTGTTGTTTTTGTTTCAGACATTGCAAATTTTGGATAAGATGGACTGTTTCAAGAAGTGGCAGAAAGACATATCTAATTTCGTCTGGCAGGGCAAAAAGCCCAGAATTAAGTTTAAAATTTTAACTGATGCAAAGGAAAGAGGGGACTTCGCCCTGCCGGACTTAAGACTTTACTATGAAGCAGCAGCTTTTTGCTGGCTGAAACAGTGGCTACTTCTTGAGAATACAGACATCTTAGATTTAGAAGGGTATGATAACAACTTCGGCTGGCATGCATATTTATGGTATGACAAGGTAAAGGTGCATAGAGGTTTTAAAAACCATATCGTTAGGAAAGCACTGTTCAACGTATGGAATCGTTATAAAGACTTGTTGGAGAATAAAACCCCCATGTGGTTGTCACCCCTGGAAGCCAAGGCGGTAAAAAAACTTAATATGGATTCAGATTGGCCAAAATATGGTGAAATTATAGAATATGATGGTGAAAAGATTAAATTACAGAGTATGGAGAAATTAAAACCCAAGGTTCGAGACTGGTTACATTACCAGCAGATCAATGAAACGTTCAAGCAAGACAGGAAAGGAGGATTTCAGAAGGAGAGGTCAAAGTTAGAAACAGAATTATTGGAACCCAATACTAAGAATCTGTCTAGAATGTATAGTTTGCTGCTGAAATGGAATACACAGGATGAAACAGTAAAATCAGCAATGATTAAATGGGCACAAGACATTGGTCATGACATCATGTTTGCAGACTGGGAATGGTTATGGACCACAGGTATTAAATTCACGGCGTGTAGTGCCTTAAAGGAGAACATAATGAAAATGATCTATAGGTGGTACATGACCCCAACCAGACTAGCAAAGATTTATCATTTGCCCAATAATAATTGCTGGAAATGCAATGAATGTGAAGGAACTTTTTATCACCTTTGGTGGACCTGCCCGAAGATTAAGGCCTACTGGGAGATGATCTATAATGAAATTAAGAAAATTCTTAAGCGGACATTTGCTAAGAAACCGGAGGCTTTTCTCTTGGGCATGGTCGGCCAAACGATATTAAGGGAAGATAGAACATTCTTCATGTATGCAACCACGGCGGCAAGAATTCCATTGGCAAAGTATTGGAAGACTCAAGAAATACCTACTCTGGAAGAATGGCAAACCAAGGTGACAGAATTTATGGGATTGGCAGAGATGACCGGCAGAATCCGTGACCAGAGGAGAGAGACGGTGGAAGAGGACTGGAGAAAGTTTAAAATATATCTTAAGAACAACTGTAAAATTTTGGAATGTTAAAATGTCAAAGGGTATGAAATACAGAATTATAGCTGCTAAATTTGAAATATGAGAAAATCTAAGGGAAAATAGCTTTGAATCTGAATGAAGGATTGTTAAAAAATGATATTTTAAAACTAAGGATGCAGTGAAGGGGAGGTTTGGGGAAGTCACATTATGTGTTAGTTTGTCTTGTTTAGTTGTTTTTGTCTTGTGTGTTTTGTTATGTTTGTGAAAACTAATAAAAAATATTTTTTTAAAAAAAAACAATTCCCATTACAATAAGGTATGGGGAAAATACAAAAGATATTTGGAACAGAAAACCCCAAGATGGAACTCTCCACTAGAAGCAATCGCTGTTAAAAAAAGGAACAACATCAAAGAGAACTGGATAACGTATAACACAATATTAAGGGGGGAGGAGGAGGGTCAACTAATATTGATAAGTTATGAGAAAATAAAAGATCACTTTTCTAGTTGGCTAGATTACGTCCAGGTGAATGAAGTTGTCAGGGGCTCAGGAGCAGAGGCATAGGAGAGGGAGGAAATGGAGAGCGAAGGGGAGGAATCCGAAGGGAACGTAAGCGATGACAGTGGTCCGAGGTCTCTGAGTCTTTCCAGCGAATCGGAAGACTCACAGAAAGGGGCTCCCATGGTCAGAGCAAGGGGGTTGCCTAGGGGAACACCCCAGGAAGAAGGGACCAGAGGGGACTCAGAGAGCAGCAGTTGGAAATCAGGACCAGCTTCCCCACCAGAGAGCAGTAGGGGGGAGGAGTCCCAGGTATCGGGATCAGGCTGCTCACCGCCAGCGGGAGGAGATGAGTCAGGATTGGACACGCCTTCATCCGAGAGAGAGGAAACGGTTGAGAGGAAGGTTGGAAACTGGGCGCGCGCGCCAAGTTCAAATGTACAGGCGAGCGGCACAGTGGGTAGCCCGGGTAGGGAGCCAGGTCCTAAAGCCCGCCAAAAGGAGGGACAGGAGTCCGGGGGATCAGCGTCAGAAGAGTCCAGGAAGGAGGAGACACAGGGGGGCAGAAGGACCCAGAGGAGAAAGGAGAGACGGAAAAGGTGGAGTAAAGCGAGAGTCTTAAACTGGTGTACAGGGGGTGGAGACTCAGACGGGGCTTCGCCGATCTAGCGTCTAGACGTAGGGCTGCACGCTGCGGCTTGTAAATGGAAACTGAATCTCAATAAAGACTTTTGTACATTACTACCGGCTAGCGTTGGTCCTCTGTGAGCTGGGACCTGGAGGCAGCTCTGACAGTAAGCCCCGTCTCTGGTTGTCACCAAGAACCTCGCAAGTGAGTGGACGCAGCGAGGGGCGAAGATTGGTGCTTTGCGAGCTCACAAAAGCAAGGAAAGATGACTACCGAACAGCAAATGGCTGACCTGCAAAATGCAGTGACGCGACTCAACCAGGAGATTCTCGCATCTAGGAAGAGAGAAGACGAAGCAGCTGCTGCCTGCAGAGATCTACAAGCCAGGTTGGACGCGTTTACTAAGCAGGAGCACCCCCCCCCAAAACCGGAGGGGATTGGGTTGGGGAGGAGAGGAGCCAGCCTTGTGTCTCATTTTGATGGGAATTTGCAGCAGTACCCTAACTTCCGAGCAGACGTGATGTTTGCGCTGCAATTGCTGGATAAAGACTTTAGAGATGAGCAGGAGAGAGTGGGATTTATATTATCTCATTTGCATGGAGAAGCTAAAGCGTGGCTGCGCAACCTGTGGAGAGATAAGGATCCGGCGCTCCAAAGTGCGAATGCCTTCATTAAAGCGATGGATTCGTGTTTTTTATCAACAATAGACATTGATATCGCCAGAAAAGAGATTCATGGACTGAAACAAGGGAGAGCCACTGTGAGGCAGTATCATTCCCGCTTTTTTGCATTGGTGAATGCTCTGGGATGGGAGAAAGATTCAGATGCAGTCAGAGAACTTTTCTGGGAAGGGCTGAATGGAGCTGTGAAAGACGAAATCGCAAGGGGGGAGAGACCACAAAGCACTCAGGAAGTTGTGCAGAGGGCACTGACGATTGGGGTGAGGCTGGAAGAGCGTCCCTGGGGCAAAGAAGAAGGGCGTTGGGGATGCGCGCCAGCGAGAGCACCTCCCCTCTTTCCCAGGGATGCAGCGCGTACGCAATCCGCACCTCCGCAGGGAGGGGGAGAAGAACCAATGGAGATTGGAGGCGCCAGGGCTCAGTCAGCAGCCAGAGCCCTAACACCGGGAGCAGTCAAAGCGAAGCCTCCTAGAGGGAACAGGAAGTGCTACATCTGCGACAGTGCTCAGCACATGGCAAGAGAGTGTCCCCAGAGGCTCCACAAGCACACTGCAGCCTCAGCAACAGTAACAGAAGCAGCTCAGCAAAGAGAACCACAGCAGGGAAACAACCAAGTCTGGCTGGAATCAGAGGCACTGGGGCCCAGCCAGACAAGTCAGTGAAGCAGTCCCCAGAGATTTTGCAGCCCACAGACCCTCTCCCGCCCAAACCAGTGGTG
This sequence comes from Podarcis melisellensis, assembly GCF_964234715.1. Lineage (NCBI taxonomy): Eukaryota > Metazoa > Chordata > Lepidosauria > Squamata > Lacertidae > Podarcis > Podarcis melisellensis. Next base: position 35,195 of record NW_028112900.1, read on the forward strand.
CAACTCACTGCATCGCTCCAGTTACCCAATGGACTCACAATGGAAGTACCCATTACCATTGACTCTGGTAGTAACGCTGACTTTATAGGACTGGATTTCATTAAGCAACACAGCATAGCGCTCCTGCCTGCCACGCTGCCCCTGAAGGTTGTCACGGTGGATGGCAGGGAATTGCTGGGGGGGGGCAGGTGGTGAAGCAAACGCCGCCGATGGTGATGCAGATTGGCAATCACCGGGAAGTCATCAGCTTCAATGTCACCCAACTGTCGGACACGCCTGTAGTATTGGGCATGAGTTGGCTGCACAGGCACAGCCCAGCGTTGGCATGGTACCAGCGCCAACTGACTTTCAGCTCCTCCTACTGTGCAGAACACTGCATTCTGCCTAGCCCGGAAGGGGAAGAGGATGACCCGCAGCTACAATTAGGCACGCTGCAAGCAGTGCCCCACAAGTACACAGCTTTTTTGGAGGTTTTCTGCGAGAAGGAAGCGGACAAGCTACCTCCCCACAGGTCCTATGACTGCAAGATTGACCTCCTGCCGGGGGCGACGCTACCGACCGGGAAACTATATTCCATGTCTGAAGACGAACTACAGGAACTCAGGGAGTTCATAGATCACAACTTGAAGCACGGTTTCATCAGGGAGTCCAAGGCAGTGGGGGGCAGCCCCGTATTCTTCGTGAAGAAGAAAGACACGCCCCAAAAGAGGCTTGTAGTTGATTACCGGGTCATAAACTCGAGGACGAAGCCCACGGCATTCCCCATGCCCAAGATCGACGACCTACTCGCGACGGTGAGGAAGGGACGCATCTTCACCAAGCTGGATCTTCGAGGGGCGTACAACCTCATACGTGTGCGGGAGGGCGATGAGTGGAAGACAGCCATGTTCACGCCCCTGGGCACCTATGAATACAGAGTTATGCCGTTTGGATTACAAAATGGCTCCCACTGTTTTCAAGCCTTCATGCATCACGTGTTAGCGGGACTCCTCTACAAAAAATGCGTCTGCTTCCTGGACGACATCCTGATATTCTCAGACTCGCAGGAGGCGCACGAGAGGGACGTCAAGGAAGTTCTGCAGAGACTGCAGGAGCACAGACTGTACGCCAAGCTGGAGAAGTGCCAATCGGACAAGGGTCTTGCCATGGACAGCGCCAAAGTTTGTTCGCTGTTGGACTGGAAAAGCCCGCGCACTCGGAAGGAGGTCCAGCGGTTTGTCGGCTTTGCAAACTTTTATCGCAAGTTCATCAAGGGGTTCGCTATGCAGACGGCGGCCATCACCGACACGCTCAGCTCCAAGAAGAAGAAGTTTGTCTGGACGGAGCAGGCGGAGCAGTCCTTTCAGAAACTCAAGCGTCTCTTCGCGTCCGAAGAGCAGCTACTGCATGTGAACCCCAGCAGACCGATGAGGGTGGAAACGGACGCCTCAGACAGGGCCGTGGGTGCAGTCCTGTTGCAGCAAGACCCACATGGGGACTGGAGGCCGTGCGCCTTCTACTCCAGGAAGCTCAGCAAGTCGGAGCAGAACTACACCATCTGGGACAGGGAGTTGCTGGCCATTCATGCAGCATTCAAGGCGTGGCGGCACTTCCTCATCGGAGCCAAGCAGACAGTGCAGGTCTGCACTGACCATAAGAACCTGGAGTACTGGCGCACGGCGAGGTTCCTGAACCAGAGAAACATACGCTGGGCGGAGTTCTTTGCGGATTTCGACTTCAAGATAGAGTACATCCCAGGCGACAACAACGTCATGGCAGATGCACTGTCCAGGAAGCCGCAATACCTCGAGGAGGCGGCTCCAGCGGCGGCAAAGCACATTTTCGCACCGAAGGCGTGGGCATGCGCTTTGGCAACCGTGGACCTGGATGCTGTACGTCGCGCGCTGCAGGAGGACCCCTTCGCGCAAGCCAAGATGGAGGAGGTGCACAGTGGCAAGGCGAAGGACGACGAGTTCCAGATACGCGCCGGATTGCTCATCCGCAAAGGGGCCCTCTACGTACCGGGGGACGACCTCCGCGCGAAGGTACTGCAGCAGCTGCACGACGCACCCACCGCCGGGCACTTTGGCAAAGAGAAGACTGTAGAATTGCTAGCCAGAGACTTTTGGTGGCCCAGGATGCGAGGGGAAGTAGCGGACTACGTCTCGAGGTGCGACACCTGCCAGAGGGCCAAGCCAGTGCACAAACCGCCGGCGGGACTGCTGGAACCGCTGCAGACTCCGCTCGAACCGTGGGAGAGGGTGGCATTGGACTTTGTCACGGATCTACCCAGCTCGCGGGGCAAGACAGCAGTTCTAGTAGTGGTGGACATGTTCACCAAAATGGCCCATTTCATTCCGTGCGCGAAGGTGGCCACAGCGGAACAGACCGCCAAGCTGTTCATAGACCACGTGTTCAAGGTTCACGGTCTACCACGATCTATCCTGTCCGACCGGGGGCGACAGTTCATCTCGAATTTCTGGCAAAAGCTGATGGGCATCCTGAACGTCAAGATCAACCTAGCGTCGGCGAGACACCCGCAGACCAACGGGCAAGCGGAGCGGGTCATCGCCATCATGCAGCAGTACCTAAGATGCTACGCGAATCAGCAACCTGCGACATGGGTGGACTACCTGCCGCTCGCCGAGTTTGCATACAACAACACGAAGCACGTGTCCACGGGGGTGACACCGTTCTTCGCCAACAATGGGAGACATCCCAGAACCTTCCCGGGATTAGAGAGAGTGGGGGAGGGGGAGCCACAGGCAGCGGACGCCTTCGCGTCAGAGTTGCAGGAGATCCACGAACAGCTCCGAAGGCAGTTAGAACTAGCAAAGCATGCATACAAACTACAGGCTGACAAACACAGAAGGGCCGGGGAAAACATACAGGTGGGAGACTGGGTTTGGTTAGCAGCCCAGGCAGTGCCGGCCAGATCGTTAGCGAAGAAGAAGCTCGGACATAAGCAGCTAGGGCTGTACCAAGTCGAGGCACAGGTCAATCCAGTGGCCTTTCAGTTAACACTTCCGGAAGGTTCCAGAATGCACCCGGTCTTTCATAGATCAGTGCTCACGCCCTACAAGGCACCTCACAGATTTCAGGAGCCAAGAAAGGCACCAGAACCACTCAGGGAAACGCCCACAGACAGGGGGTCGCCAAGGGGGGAACCCATCAACGAGGTAACAGAGATTTTAGACTCGAGATGGGGGAAAGAGGGGGTTGAGTATCTCCTCGCCAGGGAAGGTACCCCGGCAAGTGCCAACAGCTGGGTGCCGTACTATGAGGTGGAGGAGCACTACCTCAAGGACGAGTTCCACGCACTCTTCCCACACAGACCTATGCCGGCAGATTATTTCGACGAATATCTTTTCACACCCACACTTTCAGCCAGCACGTTCCAGGGGTTCTCCTCGGACGAGGAACCGGCAATGGACACACGTTCCCCGGAGGGATCGCCCTCGGGGTTTGCCTCAGACCGCTCTTATTGGTGGGACGATCGACCAGAGGAGCAGTGGCGCAGGAAGTGGTTGGAGGGTCCCTGGCAGGCAACATCTCCAGAGGAAACCGGGGGAGAGGCGGACATGGACGCGTTGGGAGAGGACCTTGGTTTCGAGCACGGAGGCGAAGAGATGGAAGCAGAGGAGATCGATGTCGACGAGAACATGGAGGACGATCAGAACTCCTCCAGCTGGCTGCACGCCACGAGAGACGAACTGTATCCGGCACTCACCCCCACAACAATGGAGCGCCCAGTACCCACACCTGAAGGAGGGGAGGGGGGAAGGGGGGGCTTCGAGGGGGGGATGGATGTCAGGGGCTCAGGAGCAGAGGCACAGGAGAGGGAGGAAATGGAGAGCGAAGGGGAGGAATCCGAAGGGAACGTAAGCGATGACAGTGGTCCGAGGTCTCTGAGTCTTTCCAGCGAATCGGAAGACTCACAGAAAGGGGCTCCCATGGTCAGAGCAAGGGGGTTGCCTAGGGGAACACCCCAGGAAGAAGGGACCAGAGGGGACTCAGAGAGCAGCAGTTGGAAATCAGGACCAGCTTCCCCACCAGAGAGCAGTAGGGGGGAGGAGTCCCAGGTATCGGGATCAGGCTGCTCACCGCCAGCGGGAGGAGATGAGTCAGGATTGGACACGCCTTCATCCGAGAGAGAGGAAACGGTTGAGAGGAAGGTTGGAAACTGGGCGCGCGCGCCAAGTTCAAATGTACAGGCGAGCGGCACAGTGGGTAGCCCGGGTAGGGAGCCAGGTCCTAAAGCCCGCCAAAAGGAGGGACAGGAGTCCGGGGGATCAGCATCAGAAGAGTCCAGGAAGGAGGAGACACAGGGGGGCAGAAGAACCCAGAGGAGAAAGGAGAGACGGAAAAGGTGGAGTAAAGCGAGAGTCTTAAACTGGTGTACAGGGGGTGGAGACTCAGACGGGGCTTCGCCGATCTAGCGTCTAGACGTAGGGCTGCACGCTGCGGCTTGTAAATGGAAACTGAATCTCAATAAAGACTTTTGTACATTACTACCGGCTAGCGTTGGTCCTCTGTGAGCTGGGACCTGGAGGCAGCTCTGACAGAAGTGTTCAGACAGGATAAGCAGATAGGTTTTGAAAAGGAGCCTTCAAGATTTGATAGAGAACTACTGAATAGTAAAACCAAAATAATCGCAAAAATCTATAGACTTCTTTTAGACTACGTAGTAATGGATGAGGAGGTTAAGGCTTCAATGATAAAGTGGGCCCAAGATGTGGGCCGTCCAATTATGCTAAAAGATGGGGAAAACTGATGGAATGTAAATTTCAAATTTACAGCCAGCTATAATATAAGAGAGAACATGATGAAAATGGCTCCTTCCAGATAGAGAGCCAGAATCAGAGAATCAGAATCAGAGTCAGAACCAGATCTTCGGTAAAGATGTGGTCTGGTCTTAGCGCAACTGCTCCTCCCACCCGCGATAACAGAGATTGGGTGTTCCAATACATCCCCCCGTAGGGAACCTGCCCCAGCCATTCTGTTGGCTGAGGCCCCCTCCCAGGCAGCCCTGACCCTTTCCCCTTAAAAAGCAAAATACAAACTATACAATAACCTAAAAAAATAGTAAAAGAAAAACAAAGCAAGAAACAATTATGCTAAACTTAAAATAATCCCCGCCCCAACTAAACATTTGTCCCACCCCAGAAAGAAAATAACAACAACAACAACAAACCACCGTTTGTGGTGCAACAGAGACACAGCCAGAGACAGAGCGAGACCCTGAATCAGTGCCATAACCAAGCCCTCATTCAGAACCAGAGCCTGAAAAAGAGCCACAGCCCGAACCAGAGCAACAGCCACAGCCACAGCCACAGCCTAGAGCCACAGCCTGAGTCTACAACAGTACTTGATACAGTGCCGGAGCTGGAGCCAGAGCCAGAGACACAGCCAGAGCCAGAGCAAAACCCTAATTCAGAACCAGAGCCTGAAAAAGAGCCAGACCCTGAAATATAGCTGGGTCAGAGGCAGAGGAAGAGCCATCATGAGACCCTGAATCAGAGTCAGAACCAGATCTTCATTCCGAACCAGACCCTGAAACAGAGCCAGAGCCACAGCCAGAGCCACAGACGGAGCCTAGAGCCACAGCCGAGATCCACAGCCTGAGTCTGAAATAGTGCTTGATAGAGTGCTGGATCCTGAAACAGAGACACTGTCTGAAACTGAGCCTGACGCTTAAACGTAGCCAGGGGCAGAGGTTCAGCAACTTCTACCGGAAGTTCATCAGGAACTTCGCCCACTTGACAGCGCCTATCACAGATTGTCTCAGTAGCAAAAAGAAGTTCGTCTGGACAGAAAGTGCCCAGCAATCCTTCGAAAGGCTGAAGAAGGCGTTCGCTTCGGAAGAGCAGCTCCTGCACGTGGATCTGCAGAAGCCAATGAGGCTGGAGACCGACGCGTCAGACCGGGCCATCGGAGCGGTACTGTTGCAGCCGGGGCCCCAGCAGAGCTGGAGGCCGTGCGCCTTTTTCTCGAGGAAGCTGAGCAAGTCGGAGCAAAACTACACGGTGTATGACCGCAAACTGCTTGCAATTTATGCAGCATTTTGACGATGGAGACATCTGCTAATAGGGGCGCAGCACGAGATCCAGGTGTGTACGGATCACAAGAACTTGGAATACTGGAGGACTGCGCGAGTACTCAACCAGAGACAGATTTGATGGGCACAGGAGTTCTCCAAGTTTTTCTTCGAGATCCGGTACGTGCCGGGGGAGGAGAACGTAAGAGCAGATGCTCTCTCCCGGAAGCCGGAGTACATGGAAGGAGAGGGACCGCCGCAAGTCAGACACGTGTTCCCCGAGAACCGATGGGTGTGGGGGGGGGAGTGTTGGTTGGGAAACGAGAACTAGCCGGGCTTACTAGAAACGACGAATTCGCTCAAACAAAAATCAGGGAACTCCGGAACGGAAGGGAAAACCAGGGAGGGTTTGAGGAAAAGGAAGGGGTACTGTACTACAAGGGAGCGCTGTACGTACCAGGGGAGACCTTGAGGGGAAGGGTACTCAAACAACTCCACGACAATCCAACAGCGGGACATTTTGGTCAACACAAAACCATGTTGCTTGTCACCAGGCAGTTCTGGTGGCCAAGGGTAAGGGAAGATGTACGGGAATATGTACGGGGGTGCGACCGCTGCCAGAGGGCAAAGGGGGAGAGGGCTGCACCCGCAGGGTTACTGGAACCCTTACCCACGCCGGGAAGACCCTGGGAGGTGGTATCCATAGATTTTATGACAGATTTGCCCAAATCAAGGGGAAAGACAGCAGTCATGGTAGTAGTCGATCTGCTAACAAAAATGTGCCATTTCATAGCTTGCTCGCATGCGGTAACGGCAGAGGAAACAGCCAGGTTGTTTGTAGATCACATCTTCAGGCTGCATGGGGCTCCCTTGAGGGTCATCTCGGATCGCGGGAAACAATTTACTTCCCGGTTCTGGAGGAAGCTCATGGGCTTGCTACAGGTCGAGGCGGGCTTCCACGGGAATGAGCCCGTTCATGGCCAATTATGGGTGTTATCCCAGGGCCTTCCCGGGGAGGGGGGAGGAAGGGGGGAGCGTACCTGCGGCAGAGCAGTTTGTGGAATAAATGGAGGCCTTGCACCAGGAACTTAAGATGAACTTGGGAACACCACAACCAAGCCACGGAAATACTCGATTCAAGATGGTGAGGGCGCCAGGTGGAGTACTTGGTAGCTTGGGAGGGAGAACCCGAGTCAGAAAACACGTGGGTTCCAGCGGAGGCTATCAATGATGGGTATCTTGCGGAGGAGTTCCACAGCCTGTTCCCAGATAAACCTAAACCACTAGCGAGATTCTGGGAGGAGCAATTTGGAACCACAGATGAATAATAATAATAATAATAATAATAATAATAATAATAATAATAATAATAAATTTTATTTATATCCCGCCCTCCCCAGCCAAAGCCGGGCTCAGGGCGGCTAACAACAATAAAACAGTACAAAAGTACAGCACAAACAACACTCTAAAATCATTCATTATAAAATTGGTTCAAATCAAGCCACTGGCAACCATTGTGCCAGAGCTCCATGAAGATTGCCGAGGGAGGGAGTCAGGCTGTGCCCTGGCCAAAGGCCTGGTGGAACAGCTCTGTCTTGCAGGCCCTGCGGAAAGATGACAAGTCCCGCAGGGCCCTAGTCTCTAGTGACAGAGCGTTCCACAAGATCGGAGCCACAGCCGAAAAAGCACTGGCTCTAGTTGAGGCCAGCCTAACTTCTCTGTGGCCTGGGACCTTCAAGATGTTTTTATTTGAAGACCATAAGTTTCTCTGTGGGGCATACCAGGAGAGGCGGTCCCGTAGGTACGAGGGTCCTAGGCCGTATAGGGCTTTAAAGGTTAAAACCAGCACCTTAAACCTGATCCTGTACTCCACCGGGAGCCAGTGCAGCTGGTATAGCACCGGGTGAATGTGGTCTCGCAGCGAAGACCCCGTAAGGAGTCTCGCTGCAGCATTCTGCACCTGCTGGAGTCAGTCTCAAGGGCAGCCCCACGTAGAGCGAGTTACAATAATCCAGGCTGGAGGTGACCGTCGCATGGATCACAGTGGCTAGGTCAGGGCGAGAGAGGTAAGGAGCCAACTGCTTAGCTTGGCGGAGATGAAAAAATGCTGCCTTTGTTATAGCTGCAGTCTGCACCTCCATGGAAAGGGAGGTGTCGAAGATTACACCCAAACTCTTAACGGATGGTGCTGGCACTAAGTGCACCCCCGCAAGAGATGGGAGTTGCCCCCCCCCCCAATCCCATATCGTCCCGTCCCAGCCACAGGACCTCTGTCTTCGAAGGATTTAGCTTCAACCGGCTCCCTCGTAACCATCCAGCCACAGCTTCCAAACATCTGGTCAGTGTGTCTGGGGCCGAATCAGGATGGCCATCCATCAACAGATAGAGTTGGGTGTCATCAGCATACTGATGGCAACCCAGCCCAAAACTCCGGACAAGCTGGGCGAGGGGGCGCATAAAGATGTTGAAAAGCATCGGGGAGAGTATTGCACCCTGAGGTACTCCACACACCAAGGAGTGGCGCGATGACAATTCCCCCGCAAGCGCCACCCTCTGTCCCCGACCAGAGAGAAACGAGCGCAGCCATTGAAGGACTGTGCCCTGAATCCCCACGTCGGCAAGGCGGTGGTCCAGGAGTTCGTGATCGACCATGTCGAAAGCTGCTGACAGATCTAGAAGAATCAGCAGCCCTGACCCGCCTCGATCCAGCTGTCTACGAAGATCATCTGTTAGGGCAACCAGAGCCGTCTCGGTCCCATGACCCGCGCGGAAGCCGGACTGGAATGGATCCAGAGCCAATGTTTCATCCAGAAACCTACCAAGCTGTTCGGCAACCGCTCTCTCAATCACCTTACCCAGGAACGGAAGATTTGAAACCGGGCGGTAATTGGATAGATCTAAAGGATCTAATGATGTTTTCTTTAAGAGCGGGCGCACCACTGCCTCCTTCAGTTCTGCAGGGAATGTCCCCGTGCCAAGGGACAAATTGATGATATCCCCCAGGAGGGCCCGCACCTCGTCTGGACACGCTCTAATCGGCCAAGACGGGCACGAGTCGAGAGGACAGGTGGTGGCCTTTCCAGCTCGGAGGAGTCTGTCCACATCGGCTGGGGATATCCGGTCGAAGTGGTCCAATACTGGACCCGAGGACAGTCGAGGGGCCTCCAGTTCCTTTATTGTATCCAAATTGGTAGGGAGGTCATGGCGGAGCACCAAGACCTTCTTCGCAAAAAAGCTCGCAAATGCCTCACAGCTATGTGCCAAATTATTATTTAAATTTGGCTGTCCCTCAAGGGACGTTAAAGACCTGATTATACTAAATAATTGTGCCGGGCGAGAGCTAGCGGATGCAATGGAGGCCGAGAAGTAAGACTTCTTAGCAGCCTTCACCGCCATCTCATAGGTTTTCATAAAAGCCCTATAAGATGTTCTTGAGGCTCCGTCACGGGCACCCCGGCATACTCGCTCTAGCCGTCTGAGGTCCCGCTTCATTTTCCGGAGCTCTTCGGTAAACCAGGGAGCCCGGTTTCTGCGGGGTCGCAGAGGGCGCTTAGATGCGATCCCATCAATGGCTGCCAGGAGCTGGATATTCCAGCCCTCAACAAGCTCAGTCAATGAGTCGCCAGGGGGAGCAAGGTCCTGCAAGGCTTGACAGAATCTATCAGGGTCCATCAGCCTCTGCGGGCGAGCCCAAATTGGCTTGCCACCTAAGCAGGGTGGGGGTGGAAAGTCAATCCTGGCTTTCAGAGCGTAGTGATCAGGCCATGGCACTTTCATCGAAGGAGACATGATCACATCTATACCTATGCCAAAGATCAAATCCAGCGTGTGGCCTGCTTGATGTGTGGGGCCCGAAACAAACTGGGAGAACCCTAGTGTCGCCATGGAAGACACCAGGTCAAGAGCATGTGAGGAGGGAGTGGCATCAGCATGGATGTTGAAGTCCCCCAATACCAATAGGTTAGGGAACTCCAAGGCCCAGCCAGCCACCGCCTCCAATAGGCCTGACAGGGTGGCTGCTGGTGCGCTAGGTGGCCGGTACACCAGCCAAACAGCCAAGCTCTCCTCGGAGCCCCACACTAGGCCAACACATTCAATGCCGGGGATCGATGGCGATGGTAGAGCCCTGAAAGGACAATCTTGAAGAGGATTTTGTGGGTTTTCCTGCCTCCGAAGAGGAGGGAGGAGAGGCGTCAGAGGAAGAGGAATCGGACTGGGAGGGCCACCCCGCGGGAAGATATCGGAGCGGGTCACTTTTCTAGTTGACTAGATTACTTCCAGGTGAATGAAGTGTTCAGACAGGATAAGCAGATAGGTTTTGAAAAGGAGCCTTCAAGATTTGAAAGAGAACTACTGAATAGTAAAACCAAAATACAACAACAACAACAATATTTATTACGGCCATAGGCCCATACAAGTAAAAACAACACATAAATAACAGCTTGTGTACGTGGGAAGAAAAAAACAAAAAAACAAACAAACAAACAAACAAAAAAAACAGCCGCTAGAACACCACAATAACAATAAAATACTATAAAATAGAATGGCATACTACGCCTTAGTTAGCTTGTAGTGCTCCTTGGCGTCGCTTTTGGGTAAGGACAGCGACCAGGAACCTTGCCACTTTCAGGGTCGTATGAGTATCCTTATCCTGCAAGATTTGGGCAAGGTGGAATTTTGGTGGGGTACCCTCTAGTTTCTGTATGATTGATCCCAACAAATTTGCCCGTGGCACATTGAACAGGGGGCAAGTGAACATGATGTGCTGGAGCGACTCCAGCGTCTCCTTATCACAAAACCAAAATAATCGCAAAAATGTATAGACTTCTTTTGGACTACGAAGTAATCTAAGAGCAGAGTCAGAGTGAGACCATGAGCCTGAGCCTGAGCCTGAGCCAGAGCCAGAAAAAGGGCTTGATACAAAGCCGGAGCGCAAAACATAGCTGCAGCCACAGCCTAGAGCCACAGCCTGAGTCTGCAACAGTACTTGATACAGTGCCGGAGCTGGAGCAGGAGCCAGAGCCAGAGACACAGCCAGAGCCAGAACAAAACCCTAATTCAGAACCAGAGCCTGAAAGAGAGCCAGAGCCAGAAACAGTGCTTGATAGAGTGCCAGAGCCTGAAACAGAGGCAGAGGCAGATACAGGGCTTGAAACAGCGTCGGAGACTGAGACAAAGCCTAATAAAGAGCAGAAGCCTGAGCCTGAGCCTGAAACAGTGCTTGATACAGTGCCAGAGCCTGAAACAGAACCAGAGCCACAGCTACAGCCATAGCGCCACAGCCTGAGTCTGCAACAGTGGTTGATACAGCGCCGGAGCCTGAAACAGAGACACAGCCTGAAACAGAACCTGAGCCTGGTTATTAGCATGGCAATTAAAGAAGAGAGAGGCAGAAAGGCTTATAAATAGAGTTAAGTGCGAAGGCAAAATAATAAACAACCCTAAAGAAATAGAGAAACGATTTCTCGAATTCTTTAGAGAAGAAGGAAAGAAATGAAACAACATTTCATTTCGGCGCCAGCGCTTAATGGCGGCTCTCTCTCTGATCTCCGGAGAGAGGGCTGCTCCACGAGTTCGGGTCTGACCGCTACGGCAAAGCGGGGACCCCTAAAATCACAGGCACAGAAGCCTGTGAACAAGGAGACTCGGTGGGCACCATTTGCGCCCCCCCTTACTGCAAAAGAGCCTTTTTAAAGGCTCCGGAGGAGCATTGGGGGATCGCGCGGTGCTGAGAGTCGCTACCCAGCCCGTGGAGTGAAGCCGCGTCGCCACAAGCGGAGAGCGCTGACTTCTTCCTGAAATTTGGACTGAAATTCAACATCCGTAAGTAGGATTGAGAACCCTATTGGGACTATAAAATTTCTTTGAAATTCGGCTGAAAACGGGGACGGTAAATAAAGGAAGTCTGCCTCCCCCCCCCCCCCCGGCTGCATGATCTTTAAAGCAACGGAATTTAAAGCTGCAATTGAAGGAGAAGTAATTTTGAACTTTTTAAAGTGGTTTAACCCTGGCATTGAGTTTGAACCTCCCCCCCAGCAAGCAGGAGCGAGGGGGGGAAGAAAAGGGAACTTGATTTAACCTGCATGAAAGGAAGCAAAGGGAAAAACTTTCCGCTGTCTCTGACTCTGGGAGCGAGCTGCCTGGGTGAAACACTTGACAGGGACTGTCAGAAAGGATAGACTGTGACTTTATTTGATACAATCTTGGTTTTCGTGACTTTGGGATTTTGCTGAAAGATCAATTTGATAGCTTGTTGCAACTAGAAGACTCTGGTTAAAAATTTTCCTCTTTGGGGACTTTTGGCTTCTTTGTCTTTTCTCTGCCTTGTGGATACATTGAATTGCTCCCTCTAGAGGACCTAAGGACAATAGTTGCAACATAGACTGTAAAAAAAATAAAATAAAACAAGTCACTGGATTTTTCCATTCAAAGCTGCTCCTGTGGGAACGACCTTGGGACATGAGCGGCCCAGCAGAGGAGATAGCAACAAGGTCTAAAGCTAAAGCCGCACAAAAGAAAAGGGGCTCTACATCAGGTACATTGTCAACAGGCGCAGCAGGACAGGAAAGAGGGACAGATATATTGATGGATTCAGTGACACAAGCTTTGCTTAAGATAAATGAATCTTTAGAAAATCTGACAAAGCAGAGTACGGAAAATACCAAACAGCTGACAGAACTTACTACAAAATTGGACTTGAACACCAAAAGTATAACATCCAACACAGCAACTATAAATAAATTAATTGAGGAAAATGCAACAACCCGAAAAATAGCGGAAGAAGCGAAATCCACTGCAGACAATACACAGGAAAAATTAGCACCAGTTTGTAAGAGGTTGGACGAACATGAGGCCGCTTTGTCTTTATGGGAGATGCAGAGGAAAGAGAGGAATTTAAGACTTAGATTGGTCCCAGAAAGTTAGGGGGACAACTTAGTGGACTTTCTCACCAAAGAACTTTCAGAATTCTGGCAGGTAAACACAGAGGAGGAAGATTTTAAGATAACGGCAGCCTTCAGATTGGGGAGAAGGCAGAATAGAAAGATTCCGAGGGATTGCCTGATAACTTTGAGATCAAAGGAGGAAAGAGATAAAATATTAGATCTACACTATCAAAGAACCCTTGAGATTGAGAAGGTTTTTGTGCAAATTTACAAGGACATCCCGAAATATATTCTGGAGGCTAGATCTCATTATAAGAACCTGGTTTACCTGCTGAAACAGAATAACATTCCTTTCAGGTGGGAGTTTCCACAGGGTTTGTCCTTTAGTTACAAAGGAAAGAAAGTCAAGATAAGAACAGTACAAGATAAAGAACAATTTCTGGACAGAAACGAAGAGGACCTACAGAAAGGAGTGGTAGAATTGACCTCTGAGACAGATCTTGGAAACCTGACATTTGGACTTAAATCACCAACGGAAGAAGAACAGCCGCAGGGAGCGGCTGGAGGTAACTAATTAATGATGTCTCTGCAATTTTTGACTTGGAACTGTAATGGACTGAACCTTCCCAGAAAAAGGCGCGAAGTTTTCCATATTCTGAAAAGAGAACAATTGGATTTGATTTGTTTACAAGAGACCCACATAACAAGGACACATAGAAAATTGCTTATAAACAAAAGGTTAGGACAGGAATTCATTTCGTCGGATAAAGTTAAGAAAAGAGGAGTGGTGATCTATGTAAAGGAGAAATTGGCCCCTAAATTGATCTTTAAAGATGAACAAGGAAGATTTTTGGCAATTGAAATACAAATCCAGGGAGAAAATTTTTTGACAGTTGGCATTTATGCACCTAGTGAAGGGAAGGCAGAATTCTTTAAGAAACTGCATGAGACATTAATGGACTATCTGGATTATAAGGTAATTTTATTAGGAGACATGAATGGTGTGGTTCCCACTAACATGGACAAAGCACAAAGACAGGTGGTCTCTAAGGATGGGAGATTACCCAAGACTTTTTTTTTGAAATGACAGAGAATTTGGACTTGATAGATATTTGGAGAACTAGAAACCCTCTCGAGAGAGAGGGAACGTTCTTTTCCGAGGCACAAATGACATGGACAAGAATTGATCAAATTTGGATTACTAGTGGCATGGCTCCAAGGATAAAAAAGTAGAAATCTGCCCAAAGACATGCTCCGACCATAACGCGGTGAAGATGGAAATGAAACTAACAACAGCTGGCTCCTTCAGATGGAGAATGAATGACACCCTATTTAGAGACGATGAGATCTACAAAAAGGCCCAAAAAACTTTGAAGGATTATTTCGAGATAAATTTGAGGACGGATGTTGAAAAAAGAGTGATTTGGGATGCAAGTAAAGCCGTGATGCGAGGTTTTTTAATACAACAGAACACTTTAAAGAGGAAAAAGCAAAATGAGAAGAAAGATAAGATTCTGGAAAAAATAAAAGAGGGAGAAAAGAGATTGAGGTCTAAACCAAAGTCTCATGAGATTCTGAGAGAAATTAAATTTTACCAGATGCAGTATATGGAACTGATGAATCAAGAGATAGAATGGAAAGTTAAGCAAATGAGACAAAGGACATTTGAATCAGCAGATAAATGTGGGAAACTACTCGCATGGCAATTGAAGAAGAGACAAAAACTGAATACAGTCACAAATTTGGAGGTGGATGGAAAGAACATCATCAAACCAAATGAGATTAGCAACTGTTTTCAGAGTTATTTCAGAAGATTATATGCACAAGGGCCGGAGAATGAACGAGATATAGAAGACTTTCTTAAGAAATATGGACTACAAAAAATTTCTCAACAAAGTATGTTGGTTTTAAATGAGAAAATAACAGATAAAGAAATAGAGGGTGCCATTCAGAATATGCAACTAGGTAAATCTCCAGGACCAGATGGATTAACCTCCAGATACTACAAAGCTTTGAAAGAATGGATAATACAGCCGTTGAAGGAGGTTTGTAATGAAATATTAGAGGGGGAAAAGGCTCCTGAATCGTGGAAAGAAGCTTTTATTACACTTATACCAAAGTCTGAAACTGAAAAAAATCAGATTAAGAACTACCGCCCTATATCATTACTTAATGTGGATTACAAAATATTTGCTGACATTTTAGCAAAAAGACTTAAGAAGGTGCTGGTGGAGGAGATTCATAAAGACCAGGCAGGCTTTCTCCCGGGAAGATACTTGTCGAACAATGTAAGGAATATAATTGATATTATGGAAATTGTCAGAGCCACCCGTCTGGTCCCAGCTCACAAGAGACCCAACTCCAATCCGGTTTATTTACAGAAAGTCTTTATTGAAGATCATGGTTGCGTTTACATTCCATCTTTGTGACTCTACGTCTGTAACGTTAGACCGCTGAAGTCCCCTCTGAATCCGTACCGCCTCGGCACCAATTTAAGAGGCTTGTGCTGGACCACCTCTTCCTCTCCTTCCTTTTCCGCAGGGTCTTTCTGCCCCCCTGGGTTCCCCCTCGCCGGGACTCGCCCGAGGCTGAATCCTCTGATGCCTCTGCCCCCCTCCTTCTCGCTTTGGGGCCGGGCTCCTCCCCAGGGCTCTCCTCACTTCCGCGCGCCTCTACATTTGAACTTGGCGCGCGTACGTTGCTTCTGACCTTTCTCTCGACCGCTACACTGCTCCCGGTGCTACTCTCCACCCCCTCCGGCTGAGCGTCCTGCTCCGATCTCCTTCCCCTGTCTCCTTCTTGCTCTGCTCCCTCTGACACACTGGTAACTCCACCCCCTTCACTCCGTTCCGGCTGAGAAGCCGGCTCCGGTGTCCAACTCCCACTGGGGCTTCTCCCTTCGCTCCCCTGCTCCTCACTGCTTCCCCCTTGGCCTCCCTTTGGTCTGACCAGGGGGGCTCCCTTTTGGGAGTCCTCTGACTCACTGGACAGACTCATGGACGACCTTTGGTCATCGTCATCCTCCTCCTCATCTCTCTGGGATTCTTCCCCCTCGCTCTCTGTCTCCTCCCCCATCTGCTCTTCTCTCCCTGAAACCCTGACATCCATCCCCCCCTCGAAGCCCCCCCTTCCCCCCTCCCGCTCGGCGGGTGCCGGTTGTGGAAACTGCGGCTCTTCGGGGGTAGGCTCAGGATACAGGTCGTCTACGTCAATGTTCTCTGCTGGCAGTTCTGTGTATGTGTGTTCGAACTCGGGTTCTTCACCCAAAGCCATCTCAGTCTCTTCTTCCATTGCTACTTCCTCTGGTGCTGCCCGCCAAGGACCCATCATCCACCTCTTGCGCCATTCCTCCTCTGGTTGCTCCTCCCACCAATAAGGGGTTTCCGTGTCCACCCCCAAGCACGATCCCCTGGGCGGGCTTGATTCTGGTGTTCTTTCCTCGGAGGAAGAGAAACCCCTGAACGTGCTATCTGACAATGTGGGTGTGAAAAGCCAGTCATCAAAGTACTCAGCTGGCATGGGTCTATGTGGGAAAAGTGCATGGAACTCTTCCTTCAAAAGGGGTTCGTCTAACGCGTAGCCCGGCACCCAACTATTGGCAGTGGCTGGGGTGCCCTCTCTGGCGAGAAAGTATTCAACCCCCTCTTCCCCCCATCTCGAGTCCAGTATCTCTGTGACCTCGTTGAGGGGTTCGGCCCTAGGCGACCCCCCCCTCTTGGGTGACCCTTTGCGTGGGTCTGGTACTGTTTCTGACTCTTGAAACCTGTGCGGGGCCTTGTAGGGAGTGAGCACCGACCTATGAAAGACCGGGTGCACTCTGGAGCCTTCTGGAAGGGCCAGGCGAAATGCTACAGGATTGATCCTAGCCTCAACTTGGTATGGTCCTAGCTGCCTGTGTCCTAGCTTCTTCTTGGCTAACGATCTGGCTGGCATCGCTTGGGCCGCTAACCATACCCAGTCCCCCACCTGGATGTCCTCTCCCGCCCTTCTGTGTTTGTCCGCCTGCACCTTATAGGCTTGTTTGGCCAGCTCCAAATGTCTCCGCAGCTCCTCGTGCACCTCTTGCAACTCTGCTGCGAACTGGTCGGCCTCTTGAGGCACCCCCTCTCCTGGTGCTATAAGCCTCGGAAAGGTTCTGGGATGACGGCCATTGTTCGCGAAGAACGGCGTCACCCCGGTCGATGCGTGCTTTGTGTTGTTGTAGGCAAACTCAGCCATCGGCAGGTAGTCCACCCACGCTGCGGGTCGCTGATTGGCGTAACACCTCAGGTACTGCTGCATGATCGCGTTGACCCTCTCTGCTTGGCCGTTGGTCTGTGGATGTCTCGCCGACGCTAGGTCGATCTTGACGTGCAGGATACCCAGAAGCTTCTGCCAGAAGTTGGAAACAAATTGGCGCCCCCTGTCGGACAGGACGGACTGCGGTAGTCCATGCACTCTGAACACGTGGTCGATGAAGAGTTTGGCGGTCTGTTCTGCCGTCGCCACCTTGGCACAAGGAATGAAGTGCGCCATCTTGGTGAACAAGTCCACAACCACCAGCACCGCCGTCTTGCCCCTGGAGCTGGGCAGGTCAGTAACAAAGTCCAGTGCTACCCTCTCCCACGGCTGCTGCGGCGTTTCCAGCGGTTCCAGCAATCCCGCCGGCTTCTGGTGTACTGGTTTGGACCTCTGACAGGTGTCACACCTGGCGACGTAATCCGCCACCTCTCCCCGCATCTGGGGCCACCAAAAGTCCCTGGCCACTAATTCTATTGTCTTCTCCTTGCCGAAGTGGCCCGCACTGGGGGCGTCGTGCAATTGCTGCAGAACCTTTGCGCGAAGTTCGTCGTTTGGCACGTAGAGGGCACCCTTGCGAGTTAAGAGCCCGTCCCGCAACTGGAACTCATCGTCTCTTTGCGACCCACTGCGCAGCTCCTCCATCTTGGACTGTGCAAATTGATCCGCTTGCAACGCGCGTCGCACCGCGTCCAGGTCGACTGCGATGGCAGCGCACGCCCACGCCTGCGGTGCGAAAATGTGCTTCGCTGCAATTGGTGTCGTCTCCTCAAGGTATTGCGGTTTCCTGGAGAGTGTGTCTGCTATAACATTGGAGTCCCCCGGGATGTATTCTATTTTGAAGTCGAAATCCGCAAAGAATTCTGCCCAGCGCATGTGTCTTTGGGTCTGCAGCTTTGCCGTTCGCCAATACTCTAAGTTCTTGTGATCCGTGCGGACCTGCACTGTGTGCTTGGCTCCTATGAGGAAGTGTCGCCATGCTTTGAAAGCTGCATGAATGGCCAACAGCTCCCTGTCCCATATGGTGTAGTTCCGCTCCGTCTTGCTGAGCTTCCGGGAGTAGAAGGCGCCCGGCCTCCAATTGCCTTGCGGATCCTCCTGCAGAAGGACGGCTCCAACCGCTCTGTCTGACGCGTCGGTTTCCACCCGCATGGGCCTGCCGGGATTCACGTGCAGTAGCTGCTCCTCGGAGGCGAAGAGGCTTTTAAGCTTCCGAAAAGAGCGCTCTGCCTGTTCCGTCCAAGCGAACTTCTTCTTCTTGGAACTGAGGGTGTCCGTGATTGCTGCCGTCTCATTTGCAAAACCTTTGATGAATTTGCGATAAAAATTGGCAAATCCGATGAATCTCTGGACTTCCTTCCGATTGCGTGGGCTCTTCCAGTCCAACACCGCTTGGACCTTGACTCTGTCCATGGCCAGCCCCTCGTTGGACAGCTTGTAGCCAAGGAAATCCACCTCCGTCACATCAAACTGGCACTTCTCCAACTTGGCTTACAGCCTGTGCTCCCGCAACCTCTGTAGGACCTCCTTTACATCCTTCTCGTGAGCTTCCGGCGATTCCGAGAAAATCAGGATGTCGTCGAGAAAACATACACACTTCTTGTAGAGGAGTCCCGCCAACACGTGATGCATAAATGCTTGGAAAACGTGGCTGCCATTTTGGAGACCAAACGGCATAACTCTGTATTCATACGTGCCTAGAGGCGTGAACATGGCAGTCTTCCACTCATCGCCCTTCCGGATGCGGATGAGGTTGTACGCTCCACGCAAATCCAACTTGGTGAAGATCTTACCCTTCCTAACGGTCGCTAGGAGGTCGTCAATCTTGGGCATGGGAAAGGCCTTGGGCTTAGTCAGTCTGTTTATGAATCTATAGTCCACAATGAGTCTTTTTTGGGGCGTGTCTTTCTTCTTCACAAAGAAAACAGGACTGCCTCCCACTGCTTTGGATTCCCGGATGAACCCGCGCTTCAGATTATGCTCTATGAACTCTCTGAGCTCTTGCATTTCGTCCTCAGACATGGAATACAGCTTTGCAGTTGGCAGCTGCGCCCCTGGCACCAGGTCGATCGCACAGTCGTAAGGCCTGTGAGGCGGCAACTTGTCAGCTTCTTTCTCGCAGAAAACCTCCAAGAATCCCTCGTACTTGTGAGGCACTGCCTGCACCATGCCCAGGTGCAGTTGCTGCTCAGCTCCTTCCTCCTGATTGGTTTGGATGCAATGCTGAGCACAATACGATGAGCAGAAGGTGATTTGCCGCTGGTACCACGCTACAGCGGGACTATGCCTCTCCAGCCAACTCATGCCTAACACAATGGGCGTGTCTGACAGGTGGGTGACATTGAAGCTAATGACTTCTCGATGATTTCCAATCTGCATCACCATGGGAGGCGTCTGCTGCACAACTTGCCCTCCCAGCAATTTCCTGCCGTCCACTGTGACCACGTTCAGAGGCATCGTTGCAGGCAGGAGCGCTATGCTATGCTGCTTGACAAATTGTATTCCCACAAAATCCGCATTGCTCCCTGAATCAATCGTGATGGGAACTTCCAGGGATTGTCCATTTGGCAGCTGAAGGGTCGCAGTGAGTTGCACTGCTGGTTTGGGTGGTAAAGGGTCTGTGCGTTGCAAGGGTGCTGGGGACTGTTCTACAGATCCGCCTGGCTGAGCCCCAGTAGCTCCGCTTCCAGCCAGGCACTGTCGTTTCCCTGAGGCTGCTCTCTTTGCACCACTTCCGCTGCCACTGTTGCTAGAGCTGCAGTGTGTTTTTGGAGCCTCTGGGGGCACTCTTTCGCCATATGCTGTGCACTGTCACAGATGTAACATTTCCTGGTCCCTCTAGGAGGCTTCACCTTCACTGCACCGGAAACAGGGGCTCTGGATGGTGTCTGAGCCCTAGCACCACCAATTTCCATCGGCTCTTCTCCTTGCCTCCCCAAGGGCGAGGGGTGCGTCTGGCTGAAGTCCCTGGGGACAAAAGGGGGGGTTCTCGCTGGTGCACGCGCCTGGGGTCCCTCCCCCTCGTGCCACGGGCGTCCCTCATGTCGTATTCCGATAGCCAAAGCCCGTTGCACTACGTCTTCTAGGGTCTGGGGTCTATCTCCTCTGGCGATCTCATCCTTGACGGGGGGGCTAAGACCTTCCCAGAAAAGATCTCTGACGGGTTTACTATCCTTCTCCCAGCCCAACGCAGTTAGTAATGCAAAGAATTTGGAATGATATTGACGTACAGTGGCTTTGCCTTGCCGCAGTCCGTGCATCTGCCTACGAGCAATATCCACATCCACAGAGGACTGGAAACAAGCATCCATCGATTTAATAAATTCATCAGAATTGCGGCGGGCAGGGCCATCTTCGCGCCACAAATTGCGCAACCAAGCTCTGGCCTCCCCATGCAGATGCGAAATTATGAACCCCACTCTCTCCTCCTCATCTTTAAAATCATGACGGAGCAAATGCAGTGCATACACGACGTCTGCCCTGAAGTTAGGGTAGTCTTGCAGGTTGCCATTAAAGTGCGTAACTAGGGCGCCCCCCCGCCGTCCAAGTGCAACTCCCTCCGATCTGGAACCCGGGACCCCTGCCCTGCTTGCCTGCTCCCACCTTGTTCGCAGGTCCTGGCAAGCCTTGTCCAGTTCGTCATTCTTCTTCTGCGAAGCAATGACTGCAGCTGTGAGTTCGGTAACCTGATTCCTCAGCGTAAGCAGCTGTTCCTCCACGCTCATGGCTGCTCCCGTTGGTGAGCTTTGCAAAAAAAAAAAAAAAATTTGCGTTCTGGAGAGGGGACTTACTGTCAGAGCCACCCGTCTGGTCCCAGCTCACAAGAGACCCAACTCCAATCCGGTTTATTTACAGAAAGTCTTTATTGAAGATCATGGTTGCGTTTACATTCCATCTTTGTGACTCTACGTCTGTAACGTTAGACCGCTGAAGTCCCCTCTGAATCCGTACCGCCTCGGCACCAATTTAAGAGGCTTGTGCTGGACCACCTCTTCCTCTCCTTCCTTTTCCGCAGGGTCTTTCTGCCCCCCTGGGTTCCCCCTCGCCGGGACTCGCCCGAGGCTGAATCCTCTGATGCCTCTGCCCCCCTCCTTCTCGCTTTGGGGCCGGGCTCCTCCCCAGGGCTCTCCTCACTTCCGCGCGCCTCTACATTTGAACTTGGCGCGCGTACGTTGCTTCTGACCTTTCTCTCGACCGCTACACTGCTCCCGGTGCTACTCTCCACCCCCTCCGGCTGAGCGTCCTGCTCCGATCTCCTTCCCCTGTCTCCTTCTTGCTCTGCTCCCTCTGACACACTGGTAACTCCACCCCCTTCACTCCGTTCCGGCTGAGAAGCCGGCTCCGGTGTCCAACTCCCACTGGGGCTTCTCCCTTCGCTCCCCTGCTCCTCACTGCTTCCCCCTTGGCCTCCCTTTGGTCTGACCAGGGGGGCTCCCTTTTGGGAGTCCTCTGACTCACTGGACAGACTCATGGACGACCTTTGGTCATCGTCATCCTCCTCCTCATCTTTCTGGGATTCTTCCCCCTCGCTCTCTGTCTCCTCCCCCATCTGCTCTTCTCTCCCTGAAACCCTGACAGAAATGTTGACAGTAAATATCAATACGAAGGCAGTTTTAATATTTGTGGACGCGGAGAAAGCCTTTGATAATATTTCTTGGAACTTTATGAAGAAGAATCTCCATGGGATGGGGGGTAGGCCAAAGGTTTGAAAATGGTATAGGTGCAATATATTTGGAACAAAAGGCAAAGTTAATTGTAAATAATGTGGTGACTGATGAACTTCCGATAGAAAAAGGGACACGGCAGGGGTGCCCAATATCCCCATTACTCTTTATATCAGTCCTGGAGGTTTTATTAAATATGATCAGGGGGGACCAGTTGGTAAAAGGAATTCGGGTCGGAGCCAGACAGTACAAATTAAAGGCATTTGCAGATGACCTGGTATTGACTTTACAAGAGCCAGACACTAGCACTAAAAGAGTTTTGGAACTAATTCAATTCTTTGGCCAGGTTGCAGGATTTAAACTGAATAAACAAAAAACTAAAGTCTTGGGAAAAAATTTAACAAATGGCGAAAGGGAGAAGTTTCAAAGTGAAACTGGGCTGATGGTGGCCAAGAAAGTGAAATATTTGGGGATTGACATGACATCTAAAAATGTGAATTTATTTAAGGACAATTATGACAAATGTTGGACGGAGGTAAAGAAAGATCTAGAAATATGGTCGAAATTGAAGCTTTCCTTGTTAGGCCGAATTGCGGTGATCAAAATGAATGTTTTGCCAAGAATGCTATTTTTGTTTCAGACATTACAGATTGTGGATAAACTAGATTGTTTCAAGAAGTGGCAGAAAGATATATCTAGATTTGTCTGGCAGGGCAAAAAGCCCAGAATAAAATTTAAGATATTAACTGATGCAAAAGATAGAGGGGGGTTTGCCCTGCCGGACTTAAGACTTTATTATGAAGCAGCAGCTTTCTGCTGGTTGAAGGATTGGCTACTTCTTGAGAATACTGATATTTTGGATCTGGAAGGGTTTGACAATAGGTTTGGTTGGCATGCTTACATATGGTATGACAAGGTTAAAGCTCATAAAGGTTTTAAAAATCATGTGGTTAGGAAAGCATTATATAATGTCTGGATTCGATATAAGGATTTGTTGGAAAATAAAACTCCTAGGTGGTTATCACCAATGGAGGCTAAAGAAGTGAAGAAACTTAATATGGAATCTAATTGGCCAAAATATTTTGAAATTTTAGAACAAGAAAGTGGTAAATTCAAACTAAAGAGATTTGAAGAAATAAAGTCTAAGGTAAGAGATTGGCTCCATTATTATCAAATAATGGAGACCTTTCAACAAGACAGGAAAATTGGCTTCCAGGTGGAGAAATCTAAATTAGAAACAGAACTGTTAGAACCCAATACTAAGAATTTATCAAGAATGTATAATCTGTTGCCGAAGTGGAATACAATAGATGAAACAGTCAAATCAGCTATGATTAAATGGGCACAGGACATCGGTCATGACATTATGTTTGCGGACTGGGAACGGTTATGGACCACCGGTATTAAATTTACGGCATGTAATGCCTTAAGAGAAAATATTATGAAAATGATTTATAGGTGGTACATGACTCCAGTCAAGCTTGCAAAGATCTATCATTTGCCCAATAATAAATGCTGGAAATGTAATGAAATTGAAGGTACTTTCTTCCACCTTTGGTGGACCTGCCCAAAGATTAAAGCCTTCTGGGAAATGATCTATAATGAAATCAAGAAGATACTTAAATGTACTTTTCATAAGAAACCAGAGGCATTTCTCTTGGGCATGGTTGACCAATTGGTGTCAAGAAAGGATAGGATTTTTTTTATGTACGCTACCACAGCAGCAAGGATATTTCTAGCAAAGTATTGGAAGACGCAAGAATTACCCACACTGGAAGAATGGCAGATGAAAGTGATCGACTTTATGGGATTGGCAGAAATGACCGGCAGAATCCAGGACCAAGAGAAAGAGACGGTGGAGGAAGATTGGAAGAAATTTAAAGTTTATCTTAAGAACAGTTGTAAAATTGTTGAGTGCTAAAATGTCAAGGGGAAGGAAGATGCAGAATTGCAGCTGAAACTGTCTGATAAATTATGATGAAACTCAAAAAATAAGTTATTAATATAATGGGACCAAGGGGTTGCTGAAAAATTGTAAAATAAGGATGCAGAGAGGGGGAGGTATGGGGAAGTTCATGAAAGAAGGCTTATGAAAAGGAGGATATGAAAATATACATGTTTGTATGTGTTTGTTTGTCTTGCTTGTTTTAAAATGAAAAACCAATAAAAAAATTTATATATAAAAAAAGAAATGAAACAACAGAAGAAGTTAAAGAACATTTAGAACAGAACTGTCTTCCGAAACTTACTAAAGAACAAAAAGAAATGTTGAATGCCCCTATTCAGTGGCGTAGCGTGGGGGTGCAGGGGGGGCCGGCCGCACCGGGCACAACATCTGGGGGTTAGGGTTAGGGGGCGCAAATCCACGGGTTAGGGGGCGCAAATTACTTGCCTTGCCCCGGGTGCTGACAACCCACGCTACGCCACTGCCCCTATTACATCGTACGAAATTCAAAGAGCAATTAAGGAAGCAAAGATAGGAAAGATAGGAAAGCCACCAGGGCCAGACGGCCTACCGGTAATATATTATTAAAAAATTGAGGACTTACTGTCTAACCCATTAAGAAGTATCTTAAAAGATGGAACCATGCCGGATTCTTGGAAAGACAGCCTTATTGCATTAATTCCAAAACAGGGAACGGACAATCTACTTATTAACAACTATAGGCCTATCGCACTTCTAAATAACGATTATAAATTATATGCAAATATTTTAGCCGAAAGATAAAAAAAGTCTTCCAGATATATAATCTATATAATCTATATAATAATATATAATTTATATAATATAACATATATAATATATAAAATAACCGCAAAAATCTATAGACTTCTTTTAGACTACCGTCCAATTATGCTAAAAGATGGGGAAAACTGATGGAATGTACATTTGAAATTTACAGCCAGCTATAATATAAGAGAGAACATGATGAAAATGGCTCATAGGTGGTACCTCACTCCTTCCAGATGATCAAGAAAAGATTACCGTACAGGAATTGGTGGAGACGGCTCAATTGACTAGCAAACTCAGAGGAATCTCAAAGCAAAAATTTGCAGGAAAATGGGATGGTTATACAAGATATGTTCAGATAGATAATACTTTATTCGGCTATAAGCCCACAAGGTAAAACAAATCAATAGATAAAATAGCATTTTACAATCTAAAATATCAACTAAAATATTTCAACGCATAATCTCCTTCACATTACTTACAATCTCTAGATGTACCGTGTTATGGCCTTGAAGATAAAGATGATGCATAGAGTTTACTGGATTTTTAATAGTCATGCAGCATTCCATGAAGTCTTTTATATGAAAGAACTGAAATCAGGAATCTAGCAACCTGTAATGTTCTATAAGAGTCAATGTCCTGGAGTAGATAGGCTAGATGTAATTCAGGTGGTTTAGCAGCAATTTCCAGAATGATTGAACTCAGGATCCTTGATCGGGGAACAATGTATAAGGGGCAATTAAACAAGATGTGATAGAGGGATTCTATTGATTTGTTGTCACATGCGCATAAAACAGAGGTTTTACCGTTAGAAAATCTATTGCTCAGCACATTTGAGGGGAACACATTAAATCTGGCTCTAACAAATGCGAGTCTATGCGACGCAGCCGATAAAGTACACAGATATCGAGGTATCTGGGACATAGATGTAATGCCCTGATTTATCGGGGAACATGTACCTCCACCTGTAGTAAGATTTTGTTGCAAATCTACCTCCTCCAATCTTTGTTTGATGACCTTTTTAGCAGTAATTAGATCTAAATTAAGTATATCGGAAGGAGAGATTCCATAAGACAACAGTTTGGAATGGATTTTTGTTGCCCATGGGCTGGTGAATTCATCTCTCCAAAGGCACTGAATAAGATGGTAGTTTGGCAATTTATGCCAAAGGGACAGCCAATAATTAAAGTCATGTCTCCACATCAGAATCTCTAGGGAGGGGATCTTAAGTTCTAGGCGAATGGCAGAGTTGCTTACACAGGAGGGTAGTTTCAAAAGGCGTCTTAGAAAAAGATTTTGCAATGTCACCAGAGGCAAGAGGTTTACAAAGGGTTTATAAAGGGACCGCATAGGCCATAGTTGCAACCACTTTCGCACTATAAACTTTTAAGGCAGATGGAACATGCATAGCCCCCTCCGTAAAGAAGAAGCGTAATAGAGCATAGATAAGGGCTTTAACCTTATTTTGTAAATATGTGATATGCGCTTTCCATCCCATATTATACTGGAAGTAAATTCCTAGATATTGAAATTTGTAAACTTGTTCAATTGGCTTCCCCTCGAGTTCCCATCTATACAGTTTACGACTCCTGGAAAAAATTAGGACTTTAGATTTGGAATGGTTAATAGTAAGTAAATTTGTTTGGCAGTATAACGCAAAAATCTTAAGGGCCCTCCTCAAACCGATTCGAGAATAAGAGAGGATCACCGCATCGTCAGCGTACAATAATAAGGGGCAGCGATAGTCTGCAAGCCTGGGTGCATGAATGGAGGTTTGGGCCTCAGCTAGGGGCGTTCTCATGTCACTAATATAGAGGTTAAAAAGATAGGGGGCAAGGATGCACCCTTGTCGTACCCCCTTATTTATTGGTACAGGGTTTGTGAGATTGCCCTCAGGTGTTAACCTCACCCTAGCGGGTGCCTGCTCCTCGCCTTTTATAGACCCTTCAGGTCTATAAAAGCGGCACATAGAAGACCATGAGTAGGGGAAGAATACTTCCGCGCCAAATGATATAGAATTATAGCAGGGTCAATAGAAGCGCGATTTGGTCTAAACCCGACCTGTTAATGACCTATCAGATTGGAATCTTCGGCCCATTGGGTTAGTCTGGTTAGCAGGAAGCGAGTATAGATTTTCCCGATGATTGATAATAAACTGATGTTACGATAGTTTCCTGGGTCCTCTGGTGGTCCTTTTTTATATATAGGAATTATGATGGACTCCTTCCATGATCTAGGTATCTGGCCCGTGGCATTGATTGCATCAAAGATTTTTGCAAGAATTTTAGCCCACCATGTTGGGTGTTGTTTAATAGCTTCCGCCGGGATCAGATCGGGCCCTGGGGCTTTATCAGTTTTCAGTTTAGCAATTAAATCTACTATTTCCTCCGGGTCAGTATCTGGCCATATGGGCAAGTGACTTGAAAGAGTATCAGATTGAGTGTTAGAGATATCTGTCTGGGAGAAATATTTTCTTAGAAATTGTTCCCATGTCGGGGCTGGGATAACCGTCAATGGGTATTTCCTCGATCTTTTGTTGATTAAATTCCCAAAACCGCGAGAGCTGCGAGGCTTAGAGGCAGCAATCAGCGCTTGCCAACGTCTTAGCTGCCACTCGTGCTTGGCTGACTTCTGTGCCTGTTTGTAAGCAATTTTGGCCTGCAAGTACTCTGGGGGGAGAGTTTCAGCTCCAGAAGATTTATATCTGTTGTAGATACAACAGAGAGAGAGTCTAGCTTGCTTACATTTGGCATCAAACCAAGGTGCACCGAACCTGGGTTGATCTCGGTTAACCGAGTCTGCAACAGTGGTTGATACAGCGCCGGAGCCTGAAACAGAGACACAGCCTGAAACAGAACCTGAGCCTGGTTATTAACATGGCAATTAAAGAAGAGAGAGGCAGAAAGGCTTATAAATAGAGTTAAGTGCGAAGGCAAAATAATAAACAACCCTAGAGAAATAGAGAAATGATTTCTCGAATTCTTTAGAGAAATCTATAAGGAAGGAAATGAAACAATAGAAGAAATTAAAGAACATTTAGAACAGAACTGTCTTCCGAAACGTACTAAAGAACAAAAAGAACTGATGAATGACCCTATCACATCGTACGAAATTCAAAGAGCAATTAAGGAAGCAAAGATAGGAATGCCACCAGGGCCAGACGGCCTACCGGCAATATATTATAAAAAAATGAGGACTTACTGTCTGACCCATTAAGAAGTATCTTAGAAGACGGAACCATGCCGGATTCTTGGAAAGACAGCCTTATTGCATTAATTCCAAAACAGGGAACGGACAATCTACTTATTAACAACAATAGGCCTATCGCACTTCTAAATAACGATTATAAATTATATGCAAATATTTTAGCCGAAAGATCAAAAAAAGTCTTCCAGATGATGATACACAATGACCAAGCTGGCTTTTTGCCTGGGAGGCACATTTATAGCTGTGATGGCCTGGGAATCCGATTTAGAGGCTCAACCGTAGGAATCCCAGCCTGCACAGGAGTCCCCGCCTCCAGGGCCGGCTGAACTGGGGCAGGGCCTTGGATCTGAAGAGCCTGCACCTGTGCCGGATCCTCAGGAGCAGGCACCAGGTGATTCCACTCTAGCTCCAGAGGTGATTAAGGACACAGTGCCTACAGGTGCGCCTCTCCCGGCCCTGCCAGAGGAAGGAGAGTCTCCCCCTGGGTCCAGTAACTCCCCAGCCTCTCCTGAACTGCAGAGGCTTAGGGCAGAGAGGCGGAGGGAACTGGTTTCTCCCAGGAGGTGTGCTCGCCTTAAGGCCAAGAGAGGCGGGTCTACTGGGGGCCGGGGCCGCCCCTGGCCTCAGAGAAGATAAAGGCCAGTCAGCCCGGTCCCAGGTTGTGGGAGCAACGTCGTTGAGTACCTGCTCCTGCCCGGACCCAGACCTGACCCTCCAGTGTTCCTGTCCCCGCCCGGCTTCCTGCTTCGGACCTCGCCCCGCTCCTTGTGAACTGTTTCCAGGCTAGTGACCCAGGACCGGACTTTGACTACGCCAACGGTAACCTTCCCCCCGGGACCAGCAGTTTGCTCCCACCACACCCGCACTCCCCCTTCGTTGGGGTGTGTTCGGGACGAGCCAGAAGCCATGGCCGACCAGGCAGCTGCGCTGGTGGCATTGGCCCAGAAGAACCAGGCCTTGACTCACACCGTGCAGCAGCTCAGCAATGCGGTTACGGCACTTCAGCAGCGGTTGGACGCCCTACCGGCTCCTGGGGCCGACGCCCCGGCTCCTGGCAAGTACCCAGTGGCTTTGCCAGAGAAATTTGATGGGGCCCCGGCCAGCTTTCCCATGTTCCTTGCCCAGGCCAAGTTGTATATTCAGGGGCGAGCCCGGAACTTCCCTGACGACCGCACCAAGGTGCACTTTTTGATTAGTTTGTTAAAGGACCAGGCGGCCAAGTGGGCGTTGCCACTGCTCAGACAAGACTCCCCCTTGCTGACAGACTATATGGGGTTTTGCAATCATTTGGAGGCCGCATTCGGCAACCCCCAGAAGGGGAGTCAAGCCAACCGGGCAATCAGGCGGTTGAAACAGGGCAAGTCCACTGTGGCTGCATACACCACGGAATTCCGGCTGCTGGCACAGGACTTGACCTGGAATGACTCTGCTCTTCGGGACCAGTATCTTGAGGGGCTTTCAGACGAGATACTGGACCAGCTGGCCACAATGGAACGCCCCACCACGCTAGACACCCTCATTCAACCGAGTCTACAGATAGAAGATCGGCTGGAGGACCGTCGTCAGGCCCGGGGCCACCGGCACTTCCAGTTCTCGGCGCCAGTTTCTACCAGCAGCTCCACGGCCACAGCCAAGTCATCGGAGGAGCCTATGCAGCTTGGGGCAGTGCGGCCACGCCTCTCCCCCGCGGAGAAGACGCGGCGTCGGGAGGGGAATCTATGTGTCTACTGTGGCGGAAGCGGACACTACGCCCGGTCCTGTCCTGAGAAACGCCAGCCACAGGGAAACCGCCAACCCCAGTAGCTGATGGCCCTGGCTACCTGGGGTCCCAAACAGCGCAGAATGGGCCCGCACCAATGAAATTGCAACACCTTATGTGTTAGGATATTTCCGTTCCACCTTAAGAGAGAGCAGGCTTGTGAGTCACAGAGTCTGCGCATTTCCTTTTACAGGATGTTTATGTTTGCTATTGCTTTCGTTTTTTCTCTCTCTGCGCCAGAACACGCTAGCAGGCGGTCATGCTTTTCTTTGTTCTGACCAACGCTGAATAAACATTCTAAATGATACCCTCCTGAGTGCAACTTTTGCTGTGTGAATTCTGCTGACAGAGTGTGCACCAGCCCAAGAATGTGGCAAGCTATTTCTTAGGCTTCGTGTCGCTAATTGCCGATACCTACGGGAGGTCGATGGATCGTCCGGCAGCCGGCTTGGGGGCTCAGATGGACTTTATCTCCCTGGCAGTATCCCAACATTATGGTCCCGGTATGTCATACCCTCCAGGTGGGCCCTGGATTCTTACCCATGCTCTGGTGGATTCGAGGGCAACCCGCTCCTATATGGACGCTGCTTTTGCTGCCCATCACCAGCTGTCGGGAAATTCAAGCCCTTCTCAGGAGAAGCTGGCAGCAGTCCCAGGCACCCGGCTTGATTCCCTGTTGACCTCCCTGGCTGCATTCCCCAGCAAGCGCAGCCAAGGTCTCGATCGGCGATTCTTCTCAAATGTGAGAAGAACACACCCCCTCTTCCCCTGGCAGGGGAAAGAGATAGACAGAAACGTATTTACATGCTTTTATTTCTGTCTTTGCAGTGTTACAAAAAACATGACTGCTCTCTCCATACTCCAGCAGTGTTGAGACAAAACACTTCCTGTACTTCCTGTACAGCTCATATTACACTCTGAGGTAATTCCGGTGCTTCCCACAGACAGTCCCATCACGTTTACTCTTCAAGCTAGGACTTTGCAGCAGCATTGCTTCATTATCGTAACATCAGGTGCCACTTCAGAACAAGCCAGAACCGGTACAGGTGGAGGCAATTGACGGACGGCTCCTGCGTTCAGGTGCCATTACTCAGGAGACCCAGCCCTTGGTCCTGTGTCTCCAGCAGCACCGGGAGATGCGAACTTTGGACATTGCCTCCATGCCCCGGTTCCCCCTGGTGCTCGGGATGGACTGGCTGGAGGCTCACAATGTTCAGATTGACTGGGTCAAACGGACTGTGCACTTCCCAGACCCATGTTCCCATGCTCAGTCCGAGATGCTAGCAGCTGCGCCCACTGAGGAGGCTGCATCAACGCTCCCCGCCGAGTACCGGGACTATCACAACGTGTTCGAGGAACGGGGGGCAGACCAGCTGCCGCCGCATCGGTCTTTTGACTGCGGCATAGACCTCCAGCCCGGAGCGCCCCTGCCGGTGAGTCGCTTATACTCTCTAACAGAGCCAGAGCGCGAAGCTTTGCAGGACTTCCTGCGCAAGAACCTGGAGCGTGGTTTCATTAGGCCTTCTACCTCGCCCACCGCTGCACCAGTGCTCTTCGTTAAGAAGAAATGTGGGGAGCTTCGCCTTTGCCATGATTACCGGGCCCTGAACAAAATTACCATCCCAGACCGGTACCCCTTGCCCCTTATTTCGGAGTTGCTGGAGCGGGTGCAAGGGGCGCAGGTGTTCACCAAGCTAGATCTCCGGGGGGCCTACAATTTAATTCGGATCCGAGCCGGGGATGAGTGGAAGACAGCATTCGGGACCCGGTACGGGCAGTTCAAATACCTGGTTATGCCCTTTGGATTGTGCAACGCGCCCGCTGTGTTCCAACGGTACACAACCACATGTTCCAGGACTTGCTAGACAAGTACGTGGTGGTGTCCTTGGATGACATTCTGGTTTTCTCCCGTGACCCGGCTCGCCATGAGGGTCAAGTCCGGACCGTGCTGCAGCGCTTGCGGGAGCACCGCCTGTATGCGAAGCTCAGCAAGTGCGAGTTCCATCAGCGGTCAGTGGACTTCCTTGGTCACCGACTCTCTCCAGATGGGGTGCAGATGGATCCTGGGAAGGTGGCAGCGGTTCAGGATTGGGCAGCACCTCGGAACCGCAAGGACCTACAGCGTTTCCTGGGGTTCGCCAACTATTACCGGACCTTCATTGCAGATTATGCTCATCGCACCACCCCGTTGACCTGGCTACTGCGCCCCAAGATGCCGTTTTCCTGGGACAAGGAGGCAGAGGAGGCGTTTCAGGGGTTGAAGGCCTGTTTCCAGAGAGCGCCGATCTTGCAACATCCTGATCCCTCTCGACCCTTTGTGGTAGAGACCGACGCCTCCAGTACAGCTCTCGGTGCCGTCTTGTCTCAGCAGTACGGACCTGATGCGCCACTCTTACCCTGCGCCTTCTATTCCCGCCAGCTCCTTCCAGCGGAGCGTAACTATACCGTGTGGGAGCGGGAACTACTGGCCATCAAGGTGGCCTTTGAGGTCTGGTGCCACCATCTTGAGGGGGCACGACACTCGGTGGAGGTGAGAACCGACCACCGGAACCTGGAGTACCTCCAGACCACCCGCAAGCTGAACCAAAGGCAGATCCGGTGGGCGTTCTTTTCCCGTTGCCAGTTCTGGATCCGCTACATCCCTAGCTCCCAAAACCAGAAGGCGGATGCCCTGTCCCGGAAACCTGAAGACAACGCAGACACGGTACAGCAAGCAGTACCCACCACAATCCTACCACCGGCTGCATTCCTGGCCACCCAGGAGGCTGAGCCACTGCAGGCTTGGGTGCTGGAACAGCAGCGGGTCGACGCTTGGGCCCAGGAACGACTCCGGGAACTGTCCAAAGGGTCATGCCCTCAGTATCCAGGGCTGGTCTTGCATCAGGGCCTTCTGCTGCACCACGGTCGCCTGTACATCCCGCCAGGGCCACTGCGGGCTGAGGTTCTCCGGAGCACCCATGATGCCCCAGCAACGGGACACTTTGGGCGGTATCAGACCACCCATCTGGTAAGCCGTGAGTTTTGGTGGCCCCGCCTGAAGGCTGACGTGGCTCGCTACATCGCTGGTTGTGATGTCTGCCGGCGGGCCAAGGGCCCTACCGGGCGACCCCCCGGCCTTCTTCAGCCGTTGCCAGTTCCACCACGTCCTTGGCACACGGTTTCTCTGGACTTTGTAGTGGACTTACCCCCGTCTCGTGGCTGTACCTGCCTTCTAGTTTTTTCCGACTATTTCACTAAGATGGTGCACTGTGCCCCCTGCCCATCCGTACCCTCAGCTCAGGAAACCGCTCAGCTGTACCTTCAGCATGTCTTCCGCCTGCATGGCCTAGCTGTGCGTGTGGTGTCCGACCGGGGCGTTTAGTTCACATCCCGGTTCTGGCGAGCTTTGCACCAGACCCTCGGGACAGAGGTCTGTCTCTCATCAGCCTACCACCCACAGACCGATGGCCAGACGGAACGGGCGAACGCGGTGCTGGAGCAGTACCTCCAGTGTTACTGCAGCTACCAGCAGGATGACTGGGTCGACCACCTAGCATTGGCG
>NW_028112898.1:5000-7500 GCF_964234715.1 Podarcis melisellensis
GGTTAGGGATAGGGTTAGGTTTAGGATGAATGAACACCGCAAGAACAATCCAAGATTAGGGTTAGGGTTAGGGTTAGGGTTAGGGTTAGGGTTAGGGTTTGGGTTAGGGTTAGGGTTAGGATGAATGAACACCGCAAGAACAATCCAAGATTAGGGTTAGGGTTAGGGTTAGGGTTAGGGTTAGGGTTAGGGTTAGGATGAATGAACACTACAAGAACAATCCAAGATTAGGGTTAGGGTTAGGGTTAGGGTTAGGGTTAGGGTTAGGGTTAGGGTTAGGGTTAGGGTTAGGGTTAGGATGAATGAACACCGCAAGAACAATCCAAGATTAGGGTTAGGGTTAGGGTTAGGGTTAGGGTTAGGGTTAGGGTTAGGGTTAGGGTTAGGGTTAGGGTTAGGGTTAGGGTGAATGAACACCGCAAGAACAATCCAAGAATAGCGTTAGGGTCAGGGTTAGGGTTAGGGTTAGGGTTAGGGTTAGGGTGAATGAACACCGTAAGAACAATCCAAGAATAGGGTTAGGGTTAGGGTTAGGGTTAGGGTTAGGGTTAGGGTTAGGGTTAGGGTTAGGGTTAGGGTTAGGGTTAGGGTTAGGGTTAGGGTTAGGATGAATGAACACCGCAAGAACAATTGAAGATTAGGGTTAGGGTTAGGGTTAGGGTTAGGGTTAGGGTTAGGGTTAGGGTTAGGGTTAGGGTTAGGATGAATGAACACTACAAGAACAATCCAAGAATAGGGTTAGGGTTAGGGTTAGGGTTAGGGTTAGGGTTAGGGTTAGGGTTAGGGTTAGGGTTAGGGTTAGGGTTAGGGTTAGGGTGAATGAACACCGCAAGAACAATCCAAGATTAGGGTTAGGGTTAGGGTTAGGGTTAGGGTTAGGGTTAGGGTTAGGGTTAGGGTTAGGGTTAGGGTTAGGGTTAGGGTTAGGGTTAGGGTTAGGATGAATGAACACCACAAGAACAATCCAAGATTAGGGTTAGGGTTAGGGTTAGGGTTAGGGTTAGGGTTAGGGTTAGGGTTGGTTAGGGTTAGGGTGAATGAACACCGCAAGAACAATCCAAGAATAGGGTTAGGATTAGGGTTAGGGTTAGGGTTAGGGTTAGGGTTAGGGTTAGGATGAATGAACACCGCAAGAACAATCCAAGATTAGGGTTAGGGTTAGGGTTAGGGTTAGGGTTAGGGTTAGGGTTAGGGTTAGGGTTAGGGTTAGGGTTAGGGTTAGGATGAATGAACACTACAAGAACAATCCAAGATTAGGGTTAGGGTTAGGGTTAGGGTTAGGGTTAGGGTTAGGGTTAGGGTTAGGGTTAGGATGAATGAACACCGCAAGAACAATCAAAGATTAGGGTTAGGGTTAGGGTTAGGGTTAGGGTTAGGGTTAGGGTTAGGGTTAGGGTTAGGGTTAGCGTTAGGGTGAATGAACACCGCAAGAACAATCCAAGAATAGGGTTAGGGTTAGGGTTAGGGTGAATGAACACCGCAAGAACAATCCAAGAATAGGGTTAGGGTTAGGGTTAGGGTTAGGGTTAGGGTTAGGGTTAGGGTTAGGGTTAGGGTTAGGGTTAGGGTTAGGATGAATGAACACCGCAAGAACAATCCAAGATTAGGGTTAGGGTTAGGGTTAGGGTTAGGGTTAGGGTTAGGGTTAGGGTTAGGGTTAGGGTTAGGGTTAGGATGAATGAACACTACAAGAACAATCCAAGAATAGGGTTAGGGTTAGGGTTAGGGTTAGGGTTAGGGTTAGGGTTAGGGTAAGGATGAATGAACACCGCAAGAACAATCCAAGATTAGGGTTAGGGCTAGGGTTAGGGTTAGGGTTAGGGTTAGGATCAATGAACACTACAAGAACAATCCAAGGTTAGGGTTAGGGTTAGGGTTAGGGTTAGGGTTAGGGTTAGGGTGAATGAACACCGCAATAACAATCCAAGATTAGGGTTAGGGTTAGGGTTAGGGTTAGGGTTAGGGTTAGGGTTAGGGTTAGGGTTAGGGTTAGGGTTAGGGTTAGGGTTAGGGTTAGGGTTAGGATGAATGAACACCACAAGAACAATCCAAGATTAGGGTTAGGGTTAGGGTTAGGGTTAGGGTTAGGGTTAGGCTTAGGGTTAGAGTTAGGGTTAGGGTTAGGGTTAGGGTTAGGGTAAGGGTAAGAGTTAGGGTGAATGATCACCGCAAGAACAATCCAAGAATAGGGTTAGGGTTAGGGTTAGGGTTAGGGTTAGGGTTAGGGTTAGGGTTAGGGTTAGGGTTAGAGTGAATGAACACCGGAAGAACAATCCAAGAATAGGGTTAGGGTTAGGGTTAGGGTTAGGGTTAGGGTTAGGGTTAGGGTTAGGATGAATGAACACCGCAAGAACAATCCAAGATAAGGGTTAGTGTTAGTGTTAGTGTTAGGGTTAGTGTTAGGGTTAGGGTTAGGGTTAGGGTTAGGGTTAGGGTTAGGGTTAGGGTTAGGGTTAGGGTTAGGATGTATGAACACCGCAAGAACAATCCAAGATTAGGG
>NW_028112898.1:17500-20000 GCF_964234715.1 Podarcis melisellensis
TAGGGTTAGGGTTAGGGTTAGGGTTAGGATGAATGAACACGCAAGAACAATCCAAGATTAGGGTTAGGGCTAGGGTTAGGGTTAGGGTTAGGGTTAGGGTTAGGGTTAGGGTTAGGATGAATGAACACTACAAGAACAATCCAAGGTTAGGGTTAGGGTTAGGGTTAGGGTTAGGGTTAGGGTGAATGAACACCGCAAGAACAATCCAAGATTAGGGTTAGGGTTAGGGTTAGGGTTAGGGTTAGGGTTAGGGTTAGGGTTAGGGTTAGGGTTAGGGTTAGGGTTAGGGTTAGTGTTAGGGTTAGGATGAATGAACACCACAAGAACAATCCAAGATTAGGGTTAGGGTTAGGGTTAGGGTTAGGGTTAGGGTTAGGGTTAGGGTTAGGGTTAGGGTGAATGAACACCGCAAGAACAATCCAAGAATAGGGTTAGGATTAGGATTAGGGTTAGGGTTAGGGTTAGGGTTAGGGTTAGGGTTAGGGTTAGGGTTAGGGTTAGGGTTAGGATGAATGAACACCGCAAGAACAATCCAAGATTAGGGTGAGGGTTAGGGTTAGGGTTAGGGTTAGGGTTAGGGTTAGGGTTAGGGTTAGGGTTAGGGTTAGGATGAATGAACACTACAAGAGCAATCCAACATTAGGGTTAGGGTTAGGGTTAGGGTTAGGGTTAGGGTTAGGGTTAGGGTTAGGGTTAGGATGAATGAACACCGCAAGAACAATCAAAGATTAGGGTTAGGGTTAGGGTTAGGGTTAGGGTTAGGGTTAGGGTTAGGGTTAGGGTTAGGGTTAGGGTTAGGGTTAGGGTTAGGGTGAATGAACACCGCAAGAACAATCCAAGAATAGGGTTAGGGTTAGGGTTAGGGTTAGGGTGAATGAACACCGCAAGAACAATCCAAGAATAGGGTTAGGGTTAGGGTTAGGGTTAGGGTTAGGGTTAGGGTTAGGGTTAGGGTTAGGGTTAGGGTTAGGGTTAGGGTTAGGGTTAGGATGAATGAACACCGCAAGAACAATCCAAGATTAGGGTTAGGGTTAGGGTTAGGGTTAGGGTTAGGGTTAGGGTTAGGGTTAGGGTTAGGGTTAGGGTTAGGATGAATGAACACTACAAGAACAATCCAAAAATAGGGTTAGGGTTAGGGTTAGGGTTAGGGTTAGGGTTAGGGTAAGGATGAATGAACACCGCAAGAACAATCCAAGATTAGGGTTAGGGCTAGGGTTAGGGTTAGGGTTAGGGTTAGGATGAATGAACACTACAAGAACAATCCAAGGTTAGGGTTAGGGTTAGGGTTAGGGTTAGGGTGAGGGTTAGGGTTAGGGTTAGGGTTAGGGTGAATGAACACCGCAATAACAATCCAAGATTAGGGTTAGGGTTAGGGTTAGGGTTAGGGTTAGGGTTAGGGTTAGGGTTAGGGTTAGGGTTAGGATGAATGAACACCACAAGAACAATCCAAGATTAGGGTTAGGGTTAGGGTTAGGGTTAGGCTTAGGGTTAGGCTTAGGGTTAGGCTTAGGGTTAGGGTTAGGGTTAGGGTTAGGGTTAGGGTTAGGGTAAGGGTAAGGGTTAGGGTGAATGAACACCGCAAGAACAATCCAAGAATAGGGTTAGGGTTAGGGTTAGGGTTAGGGTTAGGGTTAGGGTTAGGGTTAGGGTTAGGGTTAGGGTTAGGGTTAGGGTTAGAGTGAATGAACACCGGAAGAACAATCCAAGAATAGGGTTAGGGTTAGGGTTAGGGTTAGGGTTAGGGTTAGGGTTAGGGTTAGGGTTAGGGTTAGGTTAGGGTTAGGGTTAGGGTTAGGGTTAGGGTTAGGGTTAGGGTTAGGCTTAGAGTTAGGGTTAGGGTTAGGTTTAGGATGAATGAACACCGCAAGAACAATTCAAGATTAGGGTTAGGGTTAGGGTTAGGGTTAGGGTTAGGGTTAGGATGAATGAACACTACAAGAACAATCCAAGATTAGGGTTAGGGTTAGGGTTAGGGTTAGGGTTAGGGTTAGGGTTAGGGTTAGGGTTAGGGTGAATGAACACCGCAAGAACAATCCAAGATTAGGGTTAGGGTTAGGATTAGGGTTAGGGTTAGGGTTAGGGTTAGGGTTAGGGTTAGGATGAATGAACACCGCAAGAACAATCCAAGATTAGGGTTAGGGTTAGGGTTAGGGTTAGGGTTAGGGTTAGGGTGAATGAACACCGCAAGAACAATCCAAGAATAGGGTTAGGGTTAGGGTTAGGGTTAGGATGAATGAACACTACAAGAACAATCCAAGATTAGGGTTAGGGTTAGGGTTAGGGTTAGGGTTAGGGTTAGGGTTAGGGTTAGGGTTAGGGTTAGGGTTAGGGTGAATGAACACCGCAAGAACAATCCAAGATTAGGGTTAGGGTTAGGATTAGGGTTAGGGTTAGGGTTAGGGTTAGGGTTAGGGTTAGGATGAATGAACACCGCAAGAACAATCCAAGATTAGGGTTAGGGTTAGGGTTAGGGTTAGGGTTAGGGTTAGGGTTAGGGTTA
>NW_028112898.1:30000-32500 GCF_964234715.1 Podarcis melisellensis
GGTTAGGGTTAGGGTTAGGGTTAGGGTTAGGGTTAGGGTTAGGGTTAGGCTTAGGATGAATGAACACCGCAAGAACAATCCAAGATTAGGGTTCGGGTTAGGGTTAGGGTTAGGGTTAGGGTTAGGGTTAGGGTTAGGGTTAGGGTTAGGGTGAATGAACACCGCAAGAACAATCCAAGAATAGGGTTAGGGTTAGGGTTAGGGTTAGGATTAGGGTTAGGCTTAGGGTTAGGGTGAATGAACACCGCAAGAACAATGCAAGAATAGGGTTAGGGTTAGGGTTAGGGTTAGGATGAATGAACACCGCAAGAACAATCCAAGATTAGGGTTAGGGTTAGGGTTAGGGTTAGGGTTAGGGTTAGGGTTAGGGTTAGGGTTAGGGTTAGGGTTAGGGTTAGGGTTAGGGTTAGGTTGAATGAACACTACAAGAACAATCCAAGATTAGGGTTAGGGTTAGGGTTAGGGTTAGGGTTAGGGTGAATGAACACCGCAAGAACAATCCAAGATTAGGGTTAGGGTTAGGGTTAGGGTTAGGGTTAGGGTTAGGGTTAGGGTTAGGGTTAGGGTTAGGGTTAAGGTTAGGGTTAGGGTTAGGGTTAGGGTTAGGATGAATGAACACCACAAGAACAATCCAAGATTAGGGTTAGGGTTAGGGTTAGGGTTAGGGTTAGGGTTAGGGTTAGGGTTAGGGTTAGGGTTAGGGTTAGGGTGAATGAACACCGCAAGAACAATCCAAGAATAGGGTTAGGGTTTGGGTTAGGGTTAGGGTTAGGGTTAGGGTTAGGGTTAGGGTTAGGGTTAGGGTTAGGGTTAGGATGAATGAACACCACAAGAACAATCCAAGATTAGGGTTAGGGTTAGGGTTAGGGTTAGGGTTAGGGTTAGGGTTAGGGTTAGGGTTAGGGTTGGGGTTAGGGTTAGGGTTAGGGTTAGCGTTCGAGTTAGGGTTAGGGTTAGGTTTAGGATGAATGAACACCGCAAGAACAATCCAAGATTAGGGTTAGGGTTAGGGTTAGGGTTAGGGTTAGGGTTAGGGTTAGGGTTAGGATGAATGAACACTACAAGAACAATCCAAGATTAGGGTTAGGGTTAGGGTTAGGGTTAGGGTTAGGGTTAGGGTTAGGGTTAGGGTTAGGGTTAGGGTTAGGGTTAGGATGAATGAACACCACAAGAACAATCCAAGATTAGGGTTAGGGTAAGGGTTAAGGTTAGGGTTAGGGTTAGGGTTAGGGTTAGGGTTAGGGTTAGGGTTAGGGT
This sequence comes from Podarcis melisellensis, assembly GCF_964234715.1. Taxonomy (NCBI): domain Eukaryota; kingdom Metazoa; phylum Chordata; class Lepidosauria; order Squamata; family Lacertidae; genus Podarcis; species Podarcis melisellensis. The sequence goes on from NW_028112898.1 coordinate 31,258, forward strand.
TAGGGTTAGGGTGAATGAACAACGCAAGAACAATCCAAGATTAGGGTTAGGGTTAGGGTTAGGGTTAGGGTTAGGGTTAGGGTTAGGGTTAGGGTTAGGGTTAGGGTTAGGGTTAGGGTTAGGGTAAGGGTTAGGGTGAATGAACACCGCAAGAACAATCCAAGAATAGGGTTAGGGTTAGGGTTAGGGTTAGGGTTAGGGTTAGGGTTAGGGTTAGGGTTAGGGTTAGGGTTAGGGTTAGGGTTAGAGTGAATGAACACCGGAAGAACAATCCAAGAATAGGGTTAGGGTTAGGGTTAGGGTTAGGGTTAGGGTTAGGGTTAGGGTTAGGGTTAGGGTTAGGGTTAGGGTTAGGGTTAGGGTTAGGTTAGGGTTAGGGTTAGGGTTAGGCTTAGAGTTAGGGTTAGGGTTAGGTTTAGGATGAATGAACACCGCAAGAACATTTCAAGATTAGGGTTAGGGTTAGGGTTAGGGTTAGGATGAATGAACACTACAAGAACAATCCAAGATTAGGGTTAGGGTTAGGGTTAGGGTTAGGGTTAGGGTTAGGGTTAGGGTTAGGGTGAATGAACACCGCAAGAACAATCCAAGATTAGGGTTAGGGTTAGGATTAGGGTTAGGGTTAGGGTTAGGGTTAGGGTTAGGGTTAGGGTTAGGATGAATGAACACCGCAAGAACAATCCAAGATTAGGGTTAGGGTTAGGGTTAGGGTTAGGGTTAGGGTTAGGGTTAGGGTTAGGGTTAGGGTTAGGGTTAGGGTGAATGAACACCGCAAGAACAATCCAAGAATAGGGTTAGGGTTAGGGTTAGGGTTAGGGTTAGGGTTAGGGTTAGGGTTAGGGTTAGGGTTAGGGTTAGGGTAAGGGTTAGGGTTAGGGTTAGGGTTAGGGTGAATGAACACCGCAAGAACAATCCAAGAATAGGGTTAGGGTTAGGGTTAGGGTTAGGGTTAGGGTTAGGGTTAGGAAGAATGAACACCAAAAGAACAATCCAAGAATAGGGTTAGGGTTAGGGTTAGGGTTAGGGTTAGGGTTAGGGTTAGGGTTAGGGTTAGGGTTAGGGTTAGGATTAGGGTTAGGGTTAATATGAATGAACACCGCAAGAATAATCCAAGATAAGGGTTAGGGTTAGGGTTAGCGTTAGGGTTAGGGTTAGGGTTGGGGTTAGGGTTAGGGTTAGGGTTAGGGTTAGGGTTAGGGTTAGGGTTAGGGTTAGGATGAATGAACACCGCAAGAACAATCCA
>NW_028112898.1:45000-47500 GCF_964234715.1 Podarcis melisellensis
AATCCAAGATTAGGGTTAGGGTTAGGGTTAGGGTTAGGTTTAGGTTTAGGGTTAGGGATAGGGTTAGGGTTAGGGTTAGGGTTAGGGTTAGGGTTAGGGTTAGGGTTAGGGTTAGGGTTAGGGTTAGGGTTAGGGTGAATGAACGCTGCAAGAATAATCCAAGCTTAGGGTTAGGGTTAGGGTTAGGGTTAGGGTTAGGGTTAGGGTTAGGGTTAGGGTTAGGGTGAGGGTTAGGATGAATGAACACCACAAGAAAAATCCAAGATTAGGGTTAGGGTTAGGGTTAGGGTTAGGGTTAGGGTTAGGGTGAATTAACAACGCAAGAGCAATCCAAGATTAGGGTTAGGGTTAGGGGTAGGGTTAGGGTTAGGGTTAGGGTTAGGGTTAGGGTTAGGGTTAGGGTTAGGGTTAGGGTTAGGGTTAGGGTTAGGGTTAGGGTTAGGGTGAATGAACACCGCAAGAACAATCCAAGATTAGGGTTGGGGTTAGGGTTAGGGTTAGGGTTAGGGTTAGGGTTAGGGTTAGGGTTAGGGTTAGGGTTAGTATGAATGAACACCGCAAGAACAATCCAAGATTAGGGTTAGGGTTAGGGTTAGGGTTAGGGTTAGGGTTAGGGTTAGGGTTAGGATGAATGAACACCGCAAGAACAATCCAAGATTAGGTTTAGGGTTAGGGTTAGGGTTAGGGTTAGGATGAATGAACACTACAAGAACAATCCAAGAATAGGGTTAGGGTTAGGGTTAGGGTTAGGGTTAGGGTTAGGGTTAGGGTTAGGATGAATGAACACCGCAAGAACAATCCAAGATTAGGGTTAGGGTTAGGGTTAGGGTTAGGGTTAGGGTTAGGGTTAGGGTTAGGGTTAGGGTTAGGGTTAGGGTTAGGATGAATGAACACTACAAGAACAATCCAAGGTTAGGGTTAGGGTTAGGGTTAGGGTTAGGGTTAGGGTGAATGAACACCGCAAGAACAATCCAAGATTAGGGTTAGGGTTAGGGTTAGGGTTAGGGTTAGGGTTAGGGTTAGGGTTAGGGTTAGGGTTAGGGTTAGGGTTAGGGTTAGGGTTAGGGTTAGGGTTAGGATGAATGAACACCACAAGAACAATCCAAGATTAGGGTTAGGGTTAGGGTTAGGGTTAGGGTTAGGGTTAGGGTTAGGGTTAGGGTTAGGGTTAGGGTTAGGGTTAAGGTTAGGGTTAGGGTTAGGGTGAATGAACACCGCAAGAACAATCCAAGAATAGGGTTAGGGTTAGGGTTAGGGTTAGGGTTAGGGTTAGGGTTAGGGTTAGGGTTAGGGTTAGGATGAATGAACACTACAAGAACAATCCAAGATTAGGGTTAGGGTTAGGGTTAGGGTTAGGGTTAGGGTGAGTGAACACCGCAAGAACAATCCAAGATTAGGGTTAGGGTTAGGGTTAGGGTTAGGGTTAGGGTTAGGGTTAGGGTTAGGGTTAGGGTTAGGGTTAGGGTTAGGGTTAGGGTTAGGGTTAGGGTTAGGGTGAATGAACACCACAAGAACAATCCAAGATTAGGGTTAGGGTTAGGGTTAGGGTTAGGGTTAGGGTTAGGGTTAGGGTTAGGGTGAATGAACACCGCAAGAACAATCCAAGAATAGGGTTAGGGTTAGGGTTAGGGTTAGGGTTAGGGTTAGGGTTAGGGTTAGGGTTAGGGTTAGGATGAATGAACACCACAAGAACAATCCAAGATTAGGGTTAGGGTTAGGGTTAGGGTTAGGGTTAGGGTTGGGGTTAGGGTTAGGGTTAGGGTTAGGGTTAGGGTTAGCGTTCGAGTTAGGGTTAGGGTTAGGTTTAGGATGAATGAACACCGCAAGAACAATCCAAGATTAGGGTTAGGGTTAGGGTTAGGGTTAGGGTTAGGGTTAGGGTTAGGGTTAGGGTTAGGGTTAGGATGAATGAACACTACAAGAACAATCCAAGATTAGGGTTAGGGTTAGGGTTAGGGTTAGGGTTAGGGTTAGGATGAATGAACACCACAAGAACAATCCAAGATTAGGGTTAGGGTAAGGGTTAAGGTTAGGGTTAGGGTTAGGGTTAGGGTTAGGGTTAGGGTGAATGAACAACGCAAGAACAATCCAAGATTAGGGTTAGGGTTAGGGTTAGGGTTAGGGTTAGGGTTAGGGTTAGGGTTAGGGTTAGGGTTGGGTTAGGGTTAGGGTAAGGGTTAGGGTTAGGGTTAGGGTTAGGGTTAGGGTTGGGTTAGGGTGAATGAACACCGCAAGAACAATCCAAGATTAGGGTTAGGGTTAGGGTTAGGGTTAGGGTTAGGGTTAGGTTTCGGTTTAGGTTTAGGGATAGGGTTAGGGTTAGGGTTAGGGTTAGGGTTAGGGTTAGGGTTAGGGTTAGGGTTAGGGTGAATGAACGCTGCAAGAATAATCCAAGCTTAGGGTTAGGGTTAGGGTTAGGGTTAGGGTTAGGGTTAGGGTTAGGGTTAGGGTGAGGGTTAGGATGAATGAACACCACAAGAAAAATCCAAGATTAGGGTTA
>NW_028112898.1:60000-64606 GCF_964234715.1 Podarcis melisellensis
AGGATGAATGAACACCACAAGAACAATCCAAGATTAGGGTTAGGGTAAGGGTTAAGGTTAGGGTTAGGGTTAGGGTTAGGGTTAGGGTTAGGGTTAGGGTGAATGAACAACGCAAGAACAATCCAAGATTAGGGTTAGGGTTAGGGTTAGGGTTAGGGTTAGGGTTAGGGTTAGGGTTAGGGTTGGGTTAGGGTTAGGGTAAGGGTTAGGGTTAGGGTTAGGGTTAGGGTTAGGGTTAGGGTTAGGGTTAGGGTTGGGTTAGGGTTAGGGTAAGGGTTAGGGTTTGGTTTAGGGTGAATGAACACCGCAAGAACAATCCAAGCTTATGGGTAGGGTTAGGGTTAGGGTTAGGGTTAGGTTTAGGTTTAGGTTTAGGGTTAGGGTTAGGGTTAGGGTTAGGGTTAGGGTTAGGGTTAGGGTTAGGGTGAATGAACGCTGCAAGAATAATCCAAGCTTAGGGTTAGGGTTAGGGTTAGGGTTAGGGTTAGGGTTAGGGTTAGGGTTAGGGTTAGGGTTAGGGTTAGGGTGAGGGTTAGGATGAATGAACACCACAAGAACAATCCAAGATTAGGGTTAGGGTTAGGGTTAGGGTTAGGGTTAGGGTTAGGGTTAGGGTTAGGGTTAGGGTTAGGGTGAATTAACAACGCAAGAGCAATCCAAGATTAGGGTTAGGGTTAGGGGTAGGGTTAGGGTTAGGGTTAGGGTTAGGGTGAATGAACACCGCAAGAACAATCCAAGATTAGGGTTAGGGTTAGGGTTAGGGTTAGGGTTAGGGTTAGGGTTAGGGTTAGGGTTAGGGTTAGGATGAATGAACACCACAAGAACAATCCAAGATTAGGGTTAGGGTTAGGGTTAGGGTTAGGGTTAGGGTTAGGGTTAGGGTTAGGGTTAGGGTTAGGGTTAAGGTTAGGGTTAGGGTTAGGGTGAATGAACACCGCAAGAACAATCCAAGAATAGGGTTAGGGTTAGGGTTAGGGTTAGGGTTAGGGTTAGGGTTAGGGTTAGGGTTAGGGTTAGGGTTAGGGTTAGGGTGAATGAACACCGCAAGAACAATCCAAGAATAGGGTTAGGGTTAGGGTTAGGGTTAGGGTTAGGGTTAGGGTTAGGGTTAGGGTTAGGGTTAGGGTTAGGGTTAGGGTTAGGGTTAGGATGAATGAACACCGCAAGAACAATCCAAAATAAGGGTTAGTGTTAGGGTTAGGGTTAGGGTTAGGGTTAGGGTTAGGGTTAGGATGAATGAACACCGCAAGAACAATCCAAAATAAGGGTTAGTGTTAGTGTTAGTGTTAGGGTTAGTGTTAGGGTTAGGGTTAGGGTTAGGGTTAGGGTTAGGGTTAGGGTTGGGTTAGGGTTAGGGTAAGGGTTAGGGTTAGGGTTAGGGTTAGGGTTAGGGTTAGGGTTGGGTTAGGGTTAGGGTAAGGGTTAGGGTTTGGTTTAGGGTGAATGAACACCGCAAGAACAATCCAAGCTTATGGGTAGGGTTAGGGTTAGGGTTAGGTTTAGGTTTAGGTTTAGGGATAGGGTTAGGGTTAGGGTTAGGGTTAGGGTTAGGGTTAGGGTTAGGGTTAGGGTTAGGGTGAATGAACGCTGCAAGAATAATCCAAGCTTAGGGTTAGGGTTAGGGTTAGGGTTAGGGTGAGGGTTAGGATGAATGAACACCACAAGAACAATCCAAGATTAGGGTTAGGGTTAGGGTTAGGGTTAGGGTTAGGGTTAGGGTGAATTAACAACGCAAGAACAATCCAAGATTAGGGTTAGGGTTAGGGTTAGGGTTAGGGTTAGGGTTAGGGTTAGGGTTAGGGTTAGGGTTAGGGTGAATGAACACCGCAAGAACAATCCAAGATTAGGGTTAGGGTTAGGGTTAGGGTTAGGGTTAGGGTTAGGGTTAGGGTTAGGGTTAGGGTTAGGGTTAGGGTTAGGGTTAGGGTTAGGGTTAGGGTTAGGGTTAGGGTGAATGAACGCCGCAAGAAAAATCCAAGCTTAGGGTTAGGGTTAGGGTTAGGGTTAGGGTTAGGGTTAGGGTTAGGGTTAGGGTTAGGGTTAGGGTTAGGGTGAGGGTGAGGGTGAGGGTTAGGGTGAATGAACACCGCAAGAACAATCCAAAATTAGAGTTAGGGTTAGGGTTAGGGTTAGGGTTAGGGTTAGGGTTAGGGTTAGGGTTAGGGTTAGGGTTAAGGTTAGTATGAATGAACACCGCAAGAACAATCTAAGATTAGGGTTAGGGTTAGGGTTAGGGTTAGGGTTAGGGTTAGGGTTAGGGTTAGGGTTAGGGTTAGGGTTAGGATGAATGAACACCGCAAGAACAATCCAAGATTAGGGTTAGGGTTAGGGTTAGGGTTAGGGTTAGGATGAATGAACACTACAAGAACAATCCAAGAATAGGGTTAGGGTTAGGGTTAGGGTTAGGGTTAGGGTTAGGGTTAGGGTTAGGGTTAGGGTTAGGATGAATGAACACCGCAAGAACAATCCAAGATTAGGGTTAGGGTTAGGGTTAGGGTTAGGGTTAGGGTTAGGGTTAGGGTTAGGGTTAGGGTTAGGGTTAGGGTTAGGGTTAGGATGAATGAACACTACAAGAACAATCCAAGGTTAGGGTTAGCGTTAGGGTTAGGGTTAGGGTTAGGGTTAGGGTTAGGGTTAGGGTTAGGGTGAATGAACACCGCAAGAACAATCCAAGATTAGGGTTAGGGTTAGGGTTAGGGTTAGGGTTAGGGTTAGGGTTAGGGTTAGGGTTAGGGTTAGGGTTAGGATGAATGAACACCACAAGAACAATCCAAGATTAGGGTTAGGGTTAGGGTTAGGGTTAGGGTTAGGGTTAGGGTTAGGGTTAGGGTTAGGGTTAAGGTTAGGGTTAGGGTTAGGGTGAATGAACACCGCAAGAACAATCCAAGAATAGGGTTAGGGTTAGGGTTAGGGTTAGGGTTAGGGTTAGGGTTAGGGTTAGGGTTAGGGTTAGGGTTAGGGTAAGGGTTAGGGTTAGGGTTAGGGTGAATGAACACCGCAAGAACAATCCAAGAATAGGGTTAGGGTTAGGGTTAGGGTTAGGGTTAGGGTTAGGGTTAGGGTTAGGGTTAGGGTTAGGATGAATGAACACCGCAAGAACAATCCAAAATAAGGGTTAGTGTTAGTGTTAGTGTTAGGGTTAGGGTTAGGGTTAGGGTTAGGGTTAGGGTTAGGGTTAGGGTTAGGGTGAATGAACACCGCAAGAACAATCCAAGAATAGGGTTAGGGTTAGGGTTAGGGTTAGGGTTAGGGTTAGGGTTAGGGTTAGGGTTAGGGTTAGGGTTAGGGTTAGAGTGAATGAACACCGGAAGAACAATCCAAGAATAGGGTTAGGGTTAGGGTTAGGGTTAGGGTTAGGGTTAGGGTTAGGGTTAGGGTTAGGGTTAGGGTTAGGGTTAGAGTTAGGGTTAGGTTTAGGATGAATGAACACTACAAGAACAATCCAAGATTAGGGTTAGGGTTAGGGTTAGGGTTAGGGTTAGGGTTAGAGTGAATGAACACCGGAAGAACAATCCAAGAATAGGGTTAGGGTTAGGGTTAGGGTTAGGGTTAGGGTTAGGGTTAGGGTTAGGGTTAGGGTTAGGGTTAGGGTTAGGGTTAGGGTTAGGATGAATGAACACTACAAGAACAATCCAAGATTAGGGTTAGGGTTAGGGTTAGGGTTAGGGTTAGGGTTAGGGTTAGGGTTAGGGTTAGGGTGAATGAACACCGCAAGAACAATCCAAGATTAAGGTTAGGGTTAGGATTAGGGTTAGGGTTAGGGTTAGGGTTAGGGTTAGGGTTAGGGTTAGGATGAATGAACACCGCAAGAACAATCCAAGATTACGGTTAGGGTTAGGGTTAGGGTTAGGGTTAGGGTTAGGGTTAGGGTTAGGGTTAGGGTGAATGAACACCGCAAGAACAATCCAAGAATAGGGTTAGGGTTAGGGTTAGGGTTAGGGTTAGGGTTAGGGTTAGGGTTAGGATTAGGGTTAGGGTTAGGGTTAGGGTTAGGGTTAGGGTAAGGGTTAGGGTTAGGGTGAATGAACACCGCAAGAACAATCCAAGAATAGGGTTAGGGTTAGGGTTAGGGTTAGGGTTAGGGTTAGGGTTAGGGTTAGGGTTAGGGTTAGGGTTAGGGTTAGGGTTAGGGTTAGGGTTAGGGTTAGGGTTAGGATGAATGAACACCGCAAGAACAATCCAAGATAAGGGTTAGGGTTAGGGTTAGGATTAGGGTTAGGGTTAGGGTTAGGGTTGGGGTTAGGGTTAGGGTTAGGGTTAGGGTTAGGGTTAGGGTTAGGGTTAGGGTTAGGGTTAGGGTTAGGATGAATGAACACCGCAAGAACAATCCAAGATAAGGGTTAGGGTTAGGGTTAGGGTTAGGGTTAGGGTTAGGGTTAGGGTTAGGGTTAGGTTTAGGATGAATGAACACCGCAAGAACAATCCAAGATTAGGGTTAGGGTTAGGGTTAGGGTTAGGGTTAGGGTTAGGGTTAGGCTTAGGGTTCGGCTTAGGGTTAGGCTTAGGGTTAGGCTTAGGGTTAGGATGAATGAACACTACAAGAACAATCCAAGATTAGGGTTAGGGTTAGGGTTAGGGTTAGGGTTAGGGTTAGGGTTAGGGTTAG
>NW_028112895.1:20000-25000 GCF_964234715.1 Podarcis melisellensis
CCTAACCCTAACCCTAACCCTCTCCCTAACCCTAACCCTAATCTTGCATTGTTCTTGTAGTGTTCATTCATCCTAACCCTAACCCTAACCCTAACCCTAACCCTAACCCTAACCCTAACCCTAACCCTAAACCTAAACCTAACCCTAATCTTGGATTGTTCTTGCGGTGTTCATTCATCCTAACCCTAACCCTAACCCTAACCCTAACCCTAACCCTAACCCTTATCTTGGATTGTTCTTGCGGTGTTCATTTATCCTAACCCTAACCCTAACCCTAACCCTAACCCTAACCCTAACCCCAACCCTAACCCTAACCCTAACCCTAACCCTAACCCTAACCCTAACCCTAACCCTTATCTTGGATTGTTCTTGCGGTGTTCATTCATCCTAACCCTAACCCTAACCCTAACCCTAACCCTAACCCTAACCCTAACCCTATTCTTGGATTGTTCTTGTGGTGTTCATTCATCCTAACCCTAACCCTAACCCTAACCCTAACCCTAACCCTAACCCTAACCCTAACCCTATTCTTGGAATGTTCTTGCGGTGTTCATTCACCCTAACCCTAACCCTAACCCTTACCCTAACCCTAACCCTAACCCTAACCCTAATCCTAATCCTAACCCTAACCCTAACCCTAACCCTAACCCTAACCCTAACCGTATTCTTGGATTGTTCTTGCGGTGTTCATTCACCCTAACCCTAACCCTAACCCTAACCCTAACCCTAACCCTAACCCTAACCCTAACCCTAATCTTGGATTGTTCTTGCGGTGTTCATTCATCCTAACCCTAACCCTAACCCTAACCCTAACCCTAACCCTAACCCTAACCCTAATCCTAACCCTAACCCTAACCCTAACCCTATTCTTGGATTGTTCTTGCGGTGTTCATTCATCCTAACCCTAACCCTAACCCTAACCCTAACCCTAACCCTAACCCTAACCCTAACCCTAACCCTTATCTTGGATTGTTTTTCGGTGTTCATTCATCCTAACCCTAACCCTAACCCTAACCCTAACCCTAACCCTAACCCTAACCCTAACCCTAACCCTAACCCTAACCCTAACCCTAACCCTAACCCTAACCCTAACCCTAATCTTGAATTGTTCTTGCGGTGTTCATTCATCCTAAACCTAACCCTAACCCTAACCCTAACCCTAACCCTAACCCTAACCCTAACCCTAACCCTAACCCTAACCCTAACCTAACCCTAACCCTAACCCTAACCCTAACCCTAACCCTAACCCTAACCCTAATCTTGGATTGTTCTTGTGGTGTTCATTCATCCTAACCCTAACCCTAACCCTAACCCTAACCCTAACCCTAACCCTAACCCTAACCCTAACCCTATTCTTGGATTGTTCTTGCGGTGTTCATTCACCCTAACCCTAACCCTAACCCTAACCCTAACCCTAACCCTAACCCTAACCCTAACCCTAACCCTAACCCTAACCCTAACCCTAACCCTAACCCTAACCCTAACCCTAACCCTAACCCTAACCCTAACCCTAATCTTGGATTGTTCTTGCGGTGTTCATTCACCCTAACCCTAACCCTAACCCTAACCCTAACCCTAACCCTAACCCTAACCCTAACCCTAACCCTAACCCTTATCTTGGATTGTTCTTGCGGTGTTCATTCATCCTAACCCTAACCCTAACCCTAACCCTAACCCTAACCCTAACCCTAACCCTAACCCTAACCCTATTCTTGGATTGTTCTTGTGGTGTTCATTCATCCTAACCCTAACCCTAACCCTAACCCTAACCCTAACCCTAACCCTAACCCTAACCCTATTCTTGGAATGTTCTTGCGGTGTTCATTCACCCTAACCCTAACCCTAACCCTTACCCTAACCCTAACCCTAACCCTAATCCTAACCCTAACCCTAACCCTAACCCTAACCCTAACCCTAACCCTAACCCTAACCCTAACCCTAACCCTAACCCTATTCTTGGATTGTTCTTGCGGTGTTCATTCACCCTAACCCTAACCCTAACCCTAACCCTAACCCTAACCCTAACCCTAACCCTAATCTTGGATTGTTCTTGCAGTGTTCATTCATCCTAACCCTAACCCTAACCCTAACCCTAATCCTAACCCTAATCCTAACCCTAACCCTAATCTTGGATTGTTCTTGCGGTGTTCATTCACCCTAACCCTAACCCTAACCCTAACCCTAACCCTAACCCTAACCCTATTCTTGGATTGTTCTTGTGGTGTTCATTCATCCTAACCCTAACCCTAACCCTAACCCTAACCCTAACCCTAACCCTAACCCTAACCCTAACCCTAACCCTAACCCTAACCCTAACCCTATTCTTGGAATGTTCTTGCGGTGTTCATTCACCCTAACCCTAACCCTAACCCTTACCCTAACCCTAACCCTAACCCTAATCCTAACCCTAACCCTAACCCTAACCCTAACCCTAACCCTAACCCTAACCCTAACCCTAACCCTAACCCTAACCGTATTCTTGGATTGTTCTTGCGGTGTTCATTCAACCTAACCCTAACCCTAACCCTAACCCTAACCCTAACCCTAACCCTAACCCTAACCCTAACCCTAACCCTAATCTTGGATTGTTCTTGCGGTGTTCATTCATCCTAACCCTAACCCTAACCCTAACCCTAACCCTAACCCTAACCCTAATCCTAACCCTAACCCTAATCTTGGATTGTTCTTGCGGTGTTCATTCACCCTAACCCTAGCCCTAACCCTAACCCTAACCCTAACCCTAACCCTAACCCTAACCCTAATCTTGGATTGTTCTTGTAGTGTTCATTCATCCTAACCCTAACCCTAACCCTAACCCTAACCCTAACCCTAACCCTAACCCTAACCCTAACCCTAACCCTAACCCTAATCTTGAATTGTTCTTGCGGTGTTCATTCATCCTAAACCTAACCCTAACCCTAACCCTAACCCTAACCCTAACTCTAAGCCTAACCCTAACCCTAACCCTAACCCTAACCCTAACCCTAACCCTAACCCTAACCCTAACCCTAACCCTAACCCTAACCTAACCTAACCTAACCCTAACCCTAACCCTAACCCTAACCCTAACCCTAACCCTCTCCCTAACCCTAACCCTAATCTTGCATTGTTCTTGTAGTGTTCATTCATCCTAACCCTAACCCTAACCCTAACCCTAACCCTAACCCTAACCCTAACCCTAACCCTAACCCTAAACCTAAACCTAACCCTAATCTTGGATTGTTCTTGCGGTGTTCATTCATCCTAACCCTAACCCTAACCCTAACCCTAACCCTAACCCTAACCCTTATCTTGGATTGTTCTTGCGGTGTTCATTTATCCTAACCCTAACCCTAACCCTAACCCTAACCCTAACCCTAACCCCAACCCTAACCCTAACCCTAACCCTAACCCTAACCCTAACCCTAACCCTAACCCTTATCTTGGATTGTTCTTGCGGTGTTCATTCATCCTAACCCTAACCCTAACCCTAACCCTAACCCTAACCCTAACCCTAACCCTATTCTTGGATTGTTCTTGTGGTGTTCATTCATCCTAACCCTAACCCTAACCCTAACCCTAACCCTAACCCTAACCCTAACCCTAACCCTATTCTTGGAATGTTCTTGCGGTGTTCATTCACCCTAACCCTAACCCTAACCCTTACCCTAACCCTAACCCTAACCCTAACCCTAATCCTAATCCTAACCCTAACCCTAACCCTAACCCTAACCCTAACCCTAACCGTATTCTTGGATTGTTCTTGCGGTGTTCATTCACCCTAACCCTAACCCTAACCCTAACCCTAACCCTAACCCTAACCCTAACCCTAATCTTGGATTGTTCTTGCGGTGTTCATTCATCCTAACCCTAACCCTAACCCTAACCCTAACCCTAACCCTAACCCTAACCCTAACCCTAATCCTAACCCTAACCCTAACCCTAACCCTATTCTTGGATTGTTCTTGCGGTGTTCATTCATCCTAACCCTAACCCTAACCCTAACCCTAACCCTAACCCTAATCTTGGATTGTTCTTGTAGTGTTCATTCATCCTAACCCTAACCCTAACCCTAACCCTAACCCTAACCCTAATCTTGAATTGTTCTTGCGGTGTTCATTCATCCTAAACCTAACCCTAACCCTAACCCTAACTCTAAGCCTAACCCTAACCCTAACCCTAACCCTAACCCTAACCCTAACCCTAACCCTAACCCTAACCCTAACCCTAACCCTAACCTAACCTAACCCTAACCCTAACCCTAACCCTAACCCTAACCCTAACCCTAACCCTAACCCTAATCTTGGATTGTTCTTGTGGTGTTCATTCATCCTAACCCTAACCCTAACCCTAACCCTAACCCTAACCCTAACCCTAACCCTAACCCTAATTCTAACCCTAACCCTAACCCTATTCTTGGATTGTTCTTGCGGTGTTCATTAACCCTAACCCTAACCCTAACCCTAACCCTAACCCTAACCCTAACCCTAACCCTAACCCTAACCCTAATCTTGGATTGTTCTTGTGGTGTTCATTCATCCTAACCCTAACCCTAACCCTAACCCTAACCCTAACCCTAACCCTAACCCTAATCTTGGATTGTTCTTGCGGTGTTCATTCACCCTAACCCTAATCCTAACCCTAACCCTAACCCTAACCCTAACCTTAACCCTAACCCTTATCTTGGATTGTTCTTGCGGTGTTCATTCATCCTAACCCTAACCCTAACCCTAACCCTAACCCTAACCCTAACCCTAACCCTAACCCTATTCTTGGATTGTTCTTGTGGTGTTCATTCATCCTAACCCTAACCCTAACCCTAACCCTAACCCTAACCCTAACCCTAACCCTATTCTTGGAATGTTCTTGCGGTGTTCATTCACCCTAACCCTAACCCTAACCCTTACCCTAACCCTAACCCTAACCCTAACCCTAACCCTAACCCTAACCCTAACCCTAACCCTAACCCTAACCCTAACCCTAACCCTAACCCTAACCCTAACCCTAACCCTAACCCTAAC
>NW_028112895.1:45000-52500 GCF_964234715.1 Podarcis melisellensis
AACCCTAACCCTAACCCTAACCCTAACCCTATTCTTGGATTGTTCTTGTGGTGTTCATTCATCCTAACCCTAACCCTAACCCTAACCCTAACCCTAACCCTAACCCTAACCCTAACCCTAACCCTAACCCTAACCCTAACCCTATTCTTGGAATGTTCTTGCGGTGTTCATTCACCCTAACCCTAACCCTAACCCTTACCCTAACCCTAACCCTAACCCTAATCCTAATCCTAACCCTAACCCTAACCCTAACCCTAACCCTAACCCTAACCCTAACCCTATTCTTGGATTGTTCTTGCGGTGTTCATTCACCCTAACCCTAACCCTAACCCTAACCCTAACCCTAACCCTAACCCTAACCCTAACCCTAACCCTAACCCTAATCTTGGATTGTTCTTGCGGTGTTCATTCACCCTAACCCTAACCCTAACCCTAACCCTAACCCTAATCTTGGATTGTTCTTGTAGTGTTCATTCATCCTAACCCTAACCCTAACCCTAACCCTAACCCTAACCCTAACCCTAACCCAAATCTTGAATTGTTCTTGCGGTGTTCATTCATCCTAAACCTAACCCTAACCCTAACCCTAACCCTAACTCTAAGCCTAACCGTAACCCTAACCCTAACCCTAACCCTAACCCTAACCCTAACCCTAACCCTAACCCTATTCTTGGATTGTTCTTCCGGTGTTCATTCACTCTAACCCTAACCCTAACCCTAACCCTAACCCTAACCCTAACCCTAACCCTAACCCTAACCCTATTCTTGGATTGTTCTTGCGGTGTTCATTCACCCTAACCCTAACCCTAACCCTAACCCTAACCCTAACCCTAACCCTTATCTTGGATTGTTCTTGTAGTGTTCATTCATCCTAACCCTAACCCTAACCCTAACCCTAACCCTAACCCTAACCCTAACCCTAACCCTAACCCTAACCCTAACCCTAACCCTAACCCTAACCCTAACCCTAACCCTAATCTTGGATTGTTCTTGCGGTGTTCATACATCCTAACCCTAACCCTAACCCTAACCCTAACCCTAACTCTAACCCTAACCCTAACCCTAACCCTAACCCTAACCCTAACACTAACTCTAACACTAACACTAACACTAACACTAACCCTTATCTTGGATTGTTCTTGCGGTGTTCATTCATCCTAACCCTAACCCTAACCCTAACCCTAACCCTAACCCTAACCCTAACCCTAACCCTAACCCTTATCTTGGATTGTTTTTCGGTGTTCATTCATCCTAACCCTAACCCTAACCCTAACCCTAACCCTAACCCTAACCCTAACCCTAACCCTAACCCTAACCCTAATCTTGCATTGTTCTTGTAGTGTTCATTCATCCTAACCCTAACCCTAACCCTAACCATAACCCTAACCCTAACCCTAACCCTAACCCTAACCCTAACACTAACACTAACCCTTATCTTGGATTGTTCTTGCGGTGTTCATTCATCCTAACCCTAACCCTAACCCTAACCCTAACCCTAACCCTAACCCTAACCCTAACCCTATTCTTGGATTGTTCTTGCGGTGTTCATTCACCCTAACCCTAACCCTAACCCTAACCCTAACCCTAACCCTAACCCTAACCCTAATCCTAACCCTAACCCTAACCCTAACCCTAACCCTAACCCTAACCCTAACCTTAACCCTAACCCTAACGCTAACCCTAACCCTAATCTTGGATTGTTCTTGTGGTGTTCATTCACCCTAACCCTAACCCTAACCCTAACCCTAACCCTAAACCTAACCCTAACCCTAACCTTGGATTGTTCTTGTAGTGTTCATTCATCCTAACCCTAACCCTAACCCTAACCCTAACCCTAACCCTAACCCTAACCCTAACCCTAATCTTGGATTGTTCTTGCGGTGTTCATTCATCCTAACCCTAACCCTAACCCTAACCCTAACCCTAACCCTAACCCTAACCCTAACCCTAACCCTAACCCTAACCCTAACCCTAACCCTAACCCTAACCCTAACCCTATTCTTGGATTGTTCTTGTAGTGTTCATTCATCCTAACCCTAACCCTAACCCTAACCCTAACCCTAACCCTAACCCTAACCCTATTCTTGGATTGTTCTTGCGGTGTTCATTCACCCTAACCCTAACCCTAACCCTAACCCTAACCCTAACCCTAACCCTAACCCTAACCCTAACCCTAACCCTAACCCTATTCTTGGATTGTTCTTGCGGTGTTCATTCACCCTAACCCTAACCCTAACCCTAACCCTAACCCTAACCCTAACCCTAACCCTAACCCTAACCCTAACCCTAACCCTAACCCTAATCTTGGATTGTTCTTGCGGTGTTCATTCATCCTAACCCTAACCCTAACCCTAACCCTAACCCTAACCCTAACCCTAACCCTTATCTTGGATTGTTTTTCGGTGTTCATTCATCCTAACCCTAACCCTAACCCTAACCCTAACCCTAACCCTAACCCTAACCCTAATCTTGCATTGTTCTTGTAGTGTTCATTCATCCTAACCCTAACCCTAACCCTAACCCTAACCCTAACCCTAAACCTAACCCTAATCTTGGATTGTTCTTGCGGTGTTCATTCATCCTAACCCTAACCCTAACCCTAACCCTAACCCTAACCCTAACCCTAACCCTTATCTTGGATTGTTCTTGCGGTGTTCATTCATCCTAACCCTAACCCTAACCCTAACCCTAACCCTAACCCCAACCCTAACCCTAACCCTAACCCTAACCCTAACCCTTATCTTGGATTGTTCTTGCGGTGTTCATTCATCCTAACCCTAACCCTAACCCTAACCCTAACCCTAACCCTAACCCTAACCCTAACCCTAACCCTAACCCTATTCTTGGATTGTTCTTGTGGTGTTCATTCATCCTAACCCTAACCCTAACCCTAACCCTAACCCTAACCCTAACCCTAACCCTAACCCTAACCCTAACCCTAACCCTATTCTTGGAATGTTCTTGCGGTGTTCATTCACCCTAACCCTAACCCTAACCCTTACCCTAACCCTAACCCTAACCCTAATCCTAATCCTAACCCTAACCCTAACCCTAACCCTAACCCTAACCCTAACCCTAACCCTATTCTTGGATTGTTCTTGCGGTGTTCATTCACCCTAACCCTAACCCTAACCCTAACCCTAACCCTAACCCTAACCCTAACCCTAACCCTAACCCTAACCCTAACCCTAATCTTGGATTGTTCTTGCGGTGTTCATTCACCCTAACCCTAACCCTAACCCTAACCCTAACCCTAATCTTGGATTGTTCTTGTAGTGTTCATTCATCCTAACCCTAACCCTAACCCTAACCCTAACCCTAACC
Organism: Podarcis melisellensis; assembly: GCF_964234715.1. NCBI lineage: Eukaryota > Metazoa > Chordata > Lepidosauria > Squamata > Lacertidae > Podarcis > Podarcis melisellensis. Next base: position 48,325 of record NW_028112895.1, read on the forward strand.
CTAACCCTAACCCTAACCCAAATCTTGAATTGTTCTTGCGGTGTTCATTCATCCTAAACCTAACCCTAACCCTAACCCTAACCCTAACTCTAAGCCTAACCGTAACCCTAACCCTAACCCTAACCCTAACCCTAACCCTAACCCTAACCCTAACCCTAACCCTAACCCTATTCTTGGATTGTTCTTCCGGTGTTCATTCACTCTAACCCTAACCCTAACCCTAACCCTAACCCTAACCCTAACCCTAACCCTAACCCTAACCCTAACCCTAACCCTATTCTTGGATTGTTCTTGCGGTGTTCATTCACCCTAACCCTAACCCTAACCCTAACCCTAACCCTAACCCTAACCCTAACCCTTATCTTGGATTGTTCTTGTAGTGTTCATTCATCCTAACCCTAACCCTAACCCTAACCCTAACCCTAACCCTAACCCTAACCCTAACCCTAACCCTAACCCTAACCCTAACCCTAACCCTAACCCTAATCTTGGATTGTTCTTGCGGTGTTCATACATCCTAACCCTAACCCTAACCCTAACCCTAACCCTAACTCTAACCCTAACCCTAACCCTAACCCTAACCCTAACCCTAACACTAACTCTAACACTAACACTAACACTAACACTAACCCTTATCTTGGATTGTTCTTGCGGTGTTCATTCATCCTAACCCTAACCCTAACCCTAACCCTAACCCTAACCCTAACCCTAACCCTAACCCTTATCTTGGATTGTTTTTCGGTGTTCATTCATCCTAACCCTAACCCTAACCCTAACCCTAACCCTAACCCTAACCCTAACCCTAACCCTAACCCTAACCCTAACCCTAACCCTAATCTTGCATTGTTCTTGTAGTGTTCATTCATCCTAACCCTAACCCTAACCCTAACCCTAACCCTAAACCTAACCCTAATCTTGGATTGTTCTTGCGGTGTTCATTCATCCTAACCCTAACCCTAACCCTAACCCTAACCCTAACCCTAACCCTAACCCTAACCCTTATCTTGGATTGTTCTTGCGGTGTTCATTCATCCTAACCCTAACCCTAACCCTAACCCTAACCCTAACCCTAACCCTAACCCCAACCCTAACCCTAACCCTAACCCTAACCCTATCCCTTATCTTGGATTGTTCTTGCGGTGTTCATTCATCCTAACCCTAACCCTAACCCTAACCCTAACCCTAACCCTAACCCTAACCCTATTCTTGGATTGTTCTTGTGGTGTTCATTCATCCTAACCCTAACCCTAACCCTAACCCTAACCCTAACCCTAACCCTAACCCTAACCCTAACCCTATACTTGGAATGTTCTTGCGGTGTTCATTCACCCTAACCCTAACCCTAACCCTTACCCTAACCCTAACCCTAACCCTAATCCTAATCCTAACCCTAACCCTAACCCTAACCCTAACCCTAACCCTAACCCTAACCCTAACCCTATTCTTGGATTGTTCTTGCGGTGTTCATTCACCCTAACCCTAACCCTAACCCTAACCCTAACCCTAACCCTAACCCTAACCCTAACCCTAATCTTGGATTGTTCTTGCGGTGTTCATTCACCCTAACCCTAACCCTAACCCTAACCCTAACCCTAACCCTAATCTTGGATTGTTCTTGTAGTGTTCATTCATCCTAACCCTAACCCTAACCCTAACCCTAACCCTAACCCTAACCCTAACCCTAACCCTAACCCTAATCTTGAATTGTTCTTGCGGTGTTCATTCATCCTAAACCTAACCCTAACCCTAACCCTAACCCTAACTCTAACCCTAACCCTAACCCTAACCCTAACCCTAACCCTAACCCTAACCCTAACCCTATTCTTGGATTGTTCTTCCGGTGTTCATTCACTCTAACCCTAACCCTAACCCTAACCCTAACCCTAACCCTAACCCTAACCCTAACCCTAACCCTATTCTTGGATTGTTCTTGCGGTGTTCATTCACCCTAACCCTAACCCTAACCCTAACCCTAACCCTAACCCTAACCCTAACCCTAACCCTAACCCTTATCTTGGATTGTTCTTGTAGTGTTCATTCATCCTAACCCTAACCCTAACCCTAACCCTAACCCTAACCCTAACCCTAACCCTAACCCTAACCCTAACCCTAACCCTAACCCTAATCTTGGATTGTTCTTGCGGTGTTCATACATCCTAATCCTAACCCTAACCCTAACCCTAACTCTAACCCTAACCCTAACCCTAACCCTAACCCTAACCCTAACACTAACTCTAACACTAACACTAACACTAACAATAACCCTTATCTTGGATTGTTCTTGCGGTGTTCATTCATCCTAACCCTAACCCTAACCCTAACCCTAACCCTAACCCTAACCCTATTCTTGGATTGTTCTTGCGGTGTTCATTCACCCTAACCCTAACCCTAACCCTAACCCTAACCCTAACCCTAACCCTAACCCTAACCCTAACCCTAACCCTATTCTTGGATTGTTCTTGCGGTGTTCATTCACCCTAACCCTAACCCTAACCCTAACCCTAACCCTAACCCTAACCCTAACCCTAACCCTAATCTTGGATTGTTCTTGTGGTGTTCATTCATCCTAACCCTAACCCTAACCCTAACCCTAACCCTAACCCTAACCCTAACCCTAACCCTAACCCTAACCCTAACCCTAATCTTGGATTGTTCTTGCGGTGTTCATTCACCCTAACCCTAACCCTAACCCTAACCCTAACCCTAACCCTAACCCTAACCCTAACCCTAACCCTTATCTTGGATTGTTCTTGCGGTGTTCATTCATCCTAACCCTAACCCTAACCCTAACCCTAACCCTAACCCTAACCCTAACCCTAACCCTAACCCTATTCTTGGATTGTTCTTGTGGTGTTCATTCATCCTAACCCTAACCCTAACCCTAACCCTAACCCTAACCCTAACCCTAACCCTAACCCTAACCCTATTCTTGGAATGTTCTTGCGGTGTTCATTCACCCTAACCCTAACCCTAACCCTTACCCTAACCCTAACCCTAACCCTAATCCTAACCCTAACCCTAACCCTAACCCTAACCCTAACCCTAACCCTAACCCTAACCCTAACCCTAACCCTATTCTTGGATTGTTCTTGCGGTGTTCATTCACCCTAACCCTAACCCTAACCCTAACCCTAACCCTAACCCTAACCCTAACCCTAATCTTGGATTGTTCTTGCAGTGTTCATTCATCCTAACCCTAACCCTAACCCTAACCCTAATCCTAACCCTAATCCTAACCCTAACCCTAATCTTGGATTGTTCTTGCGGTGTTCATTCACCCTAACCCTAACCCTAACCCTAACCCTAACCCTAACCCTAACCCTAACCCTAACCCTATTCTTGGAATGTTCTTGCGGTGTTCATTCACCCTAACCCTAACCCTAACCCTTACCCTAACCCTAACCCTAACCCTAACCCTAATCCTAACCCTAACCCTAACCCTAACCCTAACCCTAACCGTATTCTTGGATTGTTCTTGCGGTGTTCATTCCCCCTAACCCTAACCCTAACCCTAACCCTAACCCTAACCCTAACCCTAACCCTAACCCTAACCCTAATCTTGGATTGTTCTTGCGGTGTTCATTCATCCTAACCCTAACCCTAACCCTAACCCTAACCCTAACCCTAACCCTAACCCTAACCTAACCCTAACCCTAACCCTAAGCCTAACCCTAACCCTAACCCTAACCCTAACCCTAACCCTAACCCTAACCCTAACCCTAACCCTAACCCTATTCTTGGATTGTTCTTCCGGTGTTCATTCACTCTAACCCTAACCCTAACCCTAACCCTAACCCTAACCCTAACCCTAACCCTAACCCTATTCTTCGATTGTTCTTGCGGTGTTCATTCACCCTAACCCTAACCCTAACCCTAACCCTAACCCTAACCCTAACTCTAACCCTAACCCTAACCCTAACCCTAACCCTTATCTTGGATTGTTCTTGTAGTGTTCATACATCCTAACCCTAACCCTAACCCTAACCCTAACCCTAACCCTAACCCTAACCCTAACCCTATTCTTGGATTGTTCTTGCGGTGTTCATTCACCCTAACCCTAACCCTAACCCTAACCCTAACCCTAACCCTAACCCTAACCCTAACCCTAACCCTATTCTTCGATTGTTCTTGCGGTGTTCATTCACCCTAACCCTAACCCTAACCCTAACCCTAACC
>NW_028112893.1:32500-35000 GCF_964234715.1 Podarcis melisellensis
CTAACCCTAACCCTAACCCTAACCTTAATCTTGGATTGTTCTTGTGGTGTTTATTCACCCTAACCCTAACCCTTACCCTAACCCTAACCCTAACCCTAACCCTAACCCTAACCCTAACCCTAACCCTAACCCTAACCCTAACCCTAACCCTAACCCTAACACTAACCCTAACCCTAACCCTAACCCTAACCCTATTCTTGGATTGTTCTTGCGGTGTTCATTCACCCTAACCCTAACCCTAACCCTAACCCTAACTCTAACCCTAACCCTAACCCTAACCCTAACCCTAACCTTAACCCTAACCCTAATCCTAACCCTAACCCTAACCCTAACCCTAACCCTAACCCTAACCCTAATCTTTGGATTGTTCTTGCGGTGTTCATTCATCCTAACCCTAACCCTAACCCTAACCCCAACCCTAACCCTAACCCTAACCCTAACCCTAACCCTAACCCGAATCCGAACCCTAACCCTAACCCTAATCTTGGATTGTTCTTGCGGTGTTCATTCACCCTAACCCTAACCCTCACCCTAACCCTAACTCTAACTCTAACCCTAACCCTAACCCTAACCCTAACCCTAACCCTAACCCTAACCCTAACCCTAACCCTAACCCTAACCCTAATCTTGGATTGTTCTTGCGGTGTTCATTCATCCTAACCCTAACCCTAACCCTAACCCTAACCCTAACCCTAACCCTAACCCTAACCCTAACCCTAACCCTAACCCTAACCCTAATCGTGGATTGTTCTTGCGGTGTTCATTCACCCTAACCCTAACCCTAACCCTAACCCTAACCCTAACCTTAATCTTGGATTGTTCTTGTGGTGTTTATTCACCCTAACCCTAACCCTTACCCTAAGCCTAACCCTAACCCTAACCCTAAGCCTAACCCTAACCCTAACCCTAACCCTAACCCTAACCCTAACCCTAACCCTAACCCTAACACTAACCCTAACCCTAACCCTAACCCTATTCTTGGATTGTTCTTGCAGTGTTCATTCACCCTAACCCTAACCCTAACCCTAACTCTAACCCTAACCCTAACCCTAACCCTAACCCTAACCCTAACCCTAACCCTAACCCTAACCTTAACCCTAACCTTAACCCTAACCCTAACCCTAACCCTAACCCTAACCCTAACCCTAATCTTGGATTGTTCTTGTGGTGTTCATTCATCCTAACCCTAACCTAACCCTAACCCTAACCCTAACCCTAACCCTAACCCTAACCCTAACCCTAACCCTAACCCTGACCCTGACCCTGACCCTGACCCTGACCCTAACACTAACCCTAACCCTAACCCTAACTCTAACCATAACCCTAACCCTAACCCTAACCCTAACCCTAATCTTGGATTGTTCTTGCGGTGTTCATTCATCCTAACCCTAACCCTAACCCTCACCCTCACCCTAACCCTAACCCTAACCCTAACCCTAACCCTAACCCTAACCCTAACACTAACCCAATCCCTAACCCTAACCCTAAGCTTGGATTGTTCTTGCGGTGTTCATTCACCCTAACCCTAACCCTTACCCTAACCCTAACCCTAACCCTAACCCTAACCCTAACCCTAACCCTAACCCTAACCCTAACCCTAAGCTTGGATTGTTCTTGCGGTGTTCATTCACCCTAACCCTAACCCTAACCCTAACCCTAACCCTAACCCTAACCCTAACCCTAACCCTAACCCTAATCTTGGATTGTTCTTGCGGTGTTCATTCACCCTAACCTTAACCCTAACCCTAACCCTAACCCTAACCCTAAACTTAATCTTGGATTGTTCTTGTGGTGTTTATTCACCCTAACCCTAACCCTTACCCTAACCCTAACCCTAACCCTAACCATAACCCTAACCCTAACCCTAACCCTAACCCTAACCCTAACCCTAACCCTAACCCTAACCCTATTCGTGGATTGTTCCTGCGGTGTTCATTCACCCTAACCTTAACCCTAACCCTAACTCTAACTCTAACCCTAACCCTAACCCTAACCCTAACCCTAACCCTAACCCTAACCCTAACCCTAACCCTAACCCTAATCTTGGATTGTTCTTGCGGTGTTCATTCATCCTAACCCTAACCCTAACCCTAACCCTAACCCTAACCCTAACCCTAACCCTAACCCTAATCGTGGATTGTTCTTGCGGTGTTCATTCACCCTAACCCTAACCCTAACCCTAACCCTAACCCTAACCCTAACCCTAACCCTAACCTTAATCTTGGATTGTTCTTGTGGTGTTTATTCACCCTAACCCTAACCCTTACCCTAACCCTAACCCTAACCCTAACCCTAACCCTAACCTTAATCTTGGATTGTTCTTGTGGTGTTTATTCACCCTAACCCTAACCCTAACCCTAACCTTAACCCTAACCCTAACCCTAACCCTAATCCTAACCCTAACCCTAACCCTAACCCTAACCCTAACCCTAATCTTTGGATTGTTCTTGCGGTGTTCATTCATCCTAACCCTAACCCTAACCCTAACCCCAACCCTAAC
>NW_028112892.1:22500-25000 GCF_964234715.1 Podarcis melisellensis
CCTAACCCTAACCCTAACCCTAACCCTTATCTTGGATTGTTCTTGCGATGTTCATTCATCCTAAACCTAACCCTAACCCTAACCCTAACCCTAACCCTAACCCTAACCCTAACCCTAACCCTAACCCTAACCCTAACCCTAACCCTAACCCTAACCCTAACCCTATTCTTGGATTGTTCTTCCGGTGTTCATTCACCCTAACCCTAACCCTAACCCTAACCCTAACCCTAACCCTAACCCTAACCCTAACCCTAACCCTAACCCTAACCCTATTCTTGGATTGTTCTTGCTGTGTTCATTCACCCTAACCCTAACCCTAACCCTAACCCTAACCCTAACCCTAACCCTAACCCTAATCTTGGATTGTTCTTGTAGTGTTCATTCATCCTAACCCTAACCCTAACCCTAACCCTAACCCTAACCCTAACCCTAACCCTAACCCTAACCCTAATCTTGGATTGTTCTTGCGGTGTTCATTCATCCTAAACCTAACCCTAACCCTAACCCTAACCCTAACCCTAACCCTAACCCTAACCCTAACCCTAACCCTAACCCTAACCCTAACCCTAACACTAACACTAACACTAACACTAACACTAACCCTTATCTTGGATTGTTCTTGCGATGTTCATTCATCCTAACCCTAACCCTAACACTAACCCTAACCCTAACCCTAACCCTAACCCTAACCCTAACCCTTACCCTAACCCTAACCCTAACCCCAACCCTAACCCTAACCCTAACCCTAACCCTAATCTTGGATTGTTCTTGCGGTGTTCATTCACCCTAACCCTAACCCTAACCCTAACCCTAACCCTAACCCTAACCCTAACCCTAACCCTAACCCTAATCTTGGATTGTTCTTGCGGTGTTCATTCATCCTAAACCTAACCCTAACCCTAACTCTAACCCTAACCCTAACCCTAACCCTAACCCTAACCCTAACCCTAACCCTATCCCTAACCCTAACCCTATTCTTGGATTGTTCTTGCGGTGTTCATTCACCCTAACCCTAACCCTAACCCTAACCCTAACCCTAACCCTAACCCTAACCCTAACCCTAACCCTAACCCTATTCTTGGATTTTTCTTGCGGTGTTCATTCACCCTAACCCTAACCCTAACCCTAACCCTAACCCTAACCCTAACCCTAACCCTAACCCTAACCCTAACCCTAACCCTAACCCTAACCCTAACCCTAACCCTAATCTTGGATTGTTCTTGTAGTGTTCATTCATCCTAACCCTAACCCTAACCCTAACCCTAACCCTAACCCTAATCTTGGATTGTTCTTGCGGTGTTCATTCATCCTAAACCTAACCCTAACCCTAACCCTAACCCTAACCCTAACCCTAACACTAACGCTAACACTAACACTAACCCTTATCTTGGATTGTTCTTGCGATGTTCATTCATCCTAACCCTAACCCTAACCCTAACCCTAACCCTAACCCTAACCCTAACCCTAACCCTAACCCTAACACTAACCCTAACCCTAATCTTGGATTGTTCTTGCGGTGTTCATTCACCCTAACCCTAACCCTAACCCTAACCCTAACCCTAACCCTAACCCTAACCCTAATCTTGGATTGTTCTTGCGGTGTTCATTCATCCTAACCCTAACCCTAACCCTAACCCTAACCCTAACCCTAACCCTAACCCTAACCCTAACCCTAACCCTAACCCTAACCCTAATCTTGGATTGTTCTTGCGGTGTTCATTCATCCTAACCCTAACCCTAACCCTAACCCTAACCCTAACCCTAACCCTAACACTAACACTAAAACTAACACTAACACTAACCCTTATCTTGGATTGTTCTTGCGGTGTTCATTCATCCTAACCCTAACCCTAACCCTAACCCTAACCCTAACCCTAACCCTAACCCTAAAACTAACCCTAACCCTAACCCTAACCCTAACCCTAACCCTTACCCTAACCCTAATCTTGGATTGCTCTTGCGGTGTTCATTCACCCTAACCCTAACCCTAACCCTAACCCTATTCTTGGATTGTTCTTGCGGTGTTCATTCACCCTAACCCTAACCCTAACCCTAACCCTAACCCTAACCCTAATCTTGGATTGTTCTTGTAGTGTTCATTCATCCTAACCCTAACCCTAACCCTAACCCTAACCCTAACCCTAACCCTAACCCTAACCCTAATCTTGGATTGTTCTTGCGGTGTTCATTCATCCTAAACCTAACCCTAACCCTAACCCTAACCCTAACCCTAACCCTAACCCTAACACTAACACTAACACTAACACTAACACTAACACTAACACTAACCCTTATCTTGGATTGTTCTTGCGGTGTTCATTCATCCTAACCCTAACCCTAACCCTAACCCTAACCCTAACCCTATCCCTAACCCTAACCCTAACCCTAACCCTAACCCTAACCCTAACCCTAACCCTAACCCTAACCCCAACCCTAACCCTAACCCTAACCCTAACCCTAACCCTAACCCTAACCCTTACCCTAAGCTTGGATTGTTCTT
>NW_028112892.1:57500-60000 GCF_964234715.1 Podarcis melisellensis
TCTTGGATTGTTCTTGCGGTGTTCATTCATCCTAGACCTAACCCTAACCCTAACCCTAACCCTAACCCTAACCCTAACCCTAACCCTAACCCTAACCCTAACCCTAACCCTAACCCTAACCCTAACCCTTATCTTGGATTGTTCTTTCGGTGTTCATTCATCCTAACCCTAACCCTAACCCTAACCCTAACCCTAACCCTAACCCTAAAACTAACCCTAACCCTAACATTAACCCTAACCTTAACCCTAACCCTAACCCTAACCCTAATCTTGGATTATTCTTGCGTTGTTCATTCACCCTAACCCTAACCCTAACCCTAACCCTAATCTTGGATTGTTCTTGTGGTGTTTATTCATCCTAACCCTAACCCTAACCCTAACCCTAACCCTAACCCTAACCCTAACCCTAACCCTAACCCTAACCCTAACCCTAATCTTGGATTGTTCTTGCGGTGTTCATTCACCCTAACCCTAACCCTAACCCTAACCCTAACCCTAACCCTAATCTTGGATTGTTCTTGTAGTGTTCATTCATCCTAACCCTAACCCTAACCCTAACCCTAACCCTAACCCTAACCCTAACCCTAACCCTAACCCTAACCCTAACCCTAATCTTGGATTATTCTTGCGGTGTTCATTCATCCTAAACCTAACCCTAACCCTAACTCTAACCCTAAAACCCTAACCCTAACCCTAACCCTAACCCTAACCCTAACCCTAACCCTAAACCTAACCCTAACCCTAACCCTAACCCTAACCCTAACCCCAACCCTAACCCTAACCCTAACCCTAACCCTAACCCTAACCCTAATCTTGGATTGTTCTTGTGGTGTTCATTCATCCTAACCCTAACCCTAACCCTAACCCTAACCCTAACCCTAACCCTAACCCTAACCCTAACCCTAATCTTGGATTTTTCTTGCGGTGTTCATTCATCCTAAACCTAACCCTAACCCTAACCCTAACCCTAACCCTAACCCTAACCCTAACCCTAACCCTAACCCTAACCCTAACCCTAACCCTAACCCTAATCTTGGATTGTTCTTGTGGTGTTCATTCATCCTAACCCTAACCCTAACCCTAACCCTAACCCTAACCCTAACCCTAACCCTAACCCTAACCCTAACCCTATTCTTGGATTGTTCTTGCGGTGTTCATTCACCCTAGCCCTAACCCTAACCCTAACCCTAACCCTAACCCTAACCCTAACCCTAACCCTAACCCTAACCCTAATCCTAACCCTAACCCTAACCCTAACCCTATTCTTGGATTGTTCTTGCGGTGTTCATTCACCCTAACCCTAACCCTAACCCTAACCCTAACCCTAACCCTAACCCTAATCTTGGATTGTTCTTGTGGTGTTCATTCATCCTAACCATAACCCTAACCCTAACCCTAACCCTAACCCTAACCCTAACCCTAACCCTAATCTTGGATTGTTCTTGCGGTGTTCATTCATCCTAAACCTAACCCTAACCCTAACCCTAACCCTAACCCTAACCCTAACCCTAACCCTAACCCTAACCCTAACCCTAACCCTTATCTTGGATTGTTCTTGCGGTGTTCATTCATCCTAACCCTAACCCTAACCCTAACCCTAACCCTAACCCTAACCCTAATCCTAACCCTAACCCTAACCCTAACCCTAACCCTAACCCTAACCCTAACCCTATTCTTGGATTGTTCTTGCGGTGTTCATTCACCCTAACCCTAACCCTAACCCTAACCCTAACCCTAACCCCAACCCTAACCCTAACCCTAACCCTAACCCTAACCCTAACCCTAACCCTAACCCTAATCTTGGATTGTTCTTGTGGTGTTCATTCATCCTAACCCCAACCCTAACCCTAACCCTAACCCTATTCTTGGATTGTTCTTGCGGTGTTCATTCACCCTAACCCTAACCCTAACCCTAACCGTAACCCTAATCTTGGATTGTTCTTGCGGTGTTCATTCATCCTAAACCTAACCCTAACCCTAACCCTAACCCTAACCCTAACCCTAACCCTAACCCTAACCCTAACCCTAACACTAACACTAACACTAACCCTTATCTTGGATTGTTCTTGCGGTGTTCATTCATCCTAACCCTAACCCTAACCCTAACCCTAACCCTAACCCTAACCCTAACCCAAAACATAACCCTAACCCTAACCCTAACCCTAACCCCAACCCTAACCCTAACCCTAACCCTAACCCTAACCCTAACCCTAACCCTAACCCTAACCCTAACCCTAACCCTAACCCTAACCCTAATCTTGGATTGTTCTTGTGGTGTTCATTCATCCTAACCCTAACCCTAACCCTAACCCTAACACTAACCCTAACCCTATTCTTGGATTGTTCTTGCGGTGTTCATTCACCCTAGCCCTAACCCTAACCCTAACCCTAACCCTAACCCTAACCCTAACCCTAACCCTAACCCTAACCCTAACCCTAACCCTAATCCTAACCCTAACCCTAACCCTAACCCTAACCCTAACCCTAACCCTATTCATGG
>NW_028112891.1:60000-62000 GCF_964234715.1 Podarcis melisellensis
CCTAACCCTAACCCTAACCCTAACCCTAACCCTAACCCTAACCCTAACCCTAACCCTAACCCTAAGCTTGGATTGTTCTTGCGGTGTTCATTCACCCTAACCCTAACCCTAACCCTAACCCTAACCCTAACCCTAACCCTAAGCTTGGATTGTTCTTGACCCTAACCCTAACCCTAACCCTAACCCTAACCCTAACCCTAACCCTAACCCTAACCCTAACCCTAACCCTAATCTTGGATTGTTCTTGCAGTGTTCATTCACCCTAACCCTAATCCTAACCTAACCGTAACCCTAACCCTAACCCTAAGCCTAACCCTAACCCTAACCCTAACCCTAACCCTAACCCTAACCCTAACCCTAACCCTATCCCTAACCCTAACCCTAACCCTAACCCTAACCCTAATCTTGGATTGTTCTTGCAGTGTTCATTCATCCTAACCCTAACCCTAACCCTAACCCTAACCCTAACCCTAACCCTAACCCTAACCCTAACCCTAACCCTAATCTTGGATTGTTCTTGCGGTGTTCATTCACCCTAACCCTAACCCTAACCCTAACCCTAACTCCTCACCCTCACCCTAACCCTAACCCTAACCCTAACCCTAACCCTAACCCTAATCTTGGATTGTTCTTGTGGTGTTCATTCATCCTAACCCTAACCCTAACCCTAACCCTAACCCTAACCCTAACCCTAACCCTAACCCTAACCTTACCCCGGACCCTAACCCTAACCCTAACCCTAACCCTAATCTTGGATTGTTCTTGCAGTGTTCATTCATCCTAACCCTAACCCTAACCCTAACCCTAACCCTAACCCTAACCCTAACCCTAACCCTAACCCTAACCCTAATCTTGGATTGTTCTTGCGGTGTTCATTCACCCTAACCCTAACCCTAACCCTAACCGTAACCCTCACCCTCACCCTAACCCTAACCCTAACCCTAACCCTAACCCTAACCCTAACCCTAACCCTAACCCTAACCCTAACCCTAACCCTAACCCTAACCCAACCCTAAGCTTGGATTGTTCTTGACCCTAACCCTAACCCTAACCCTAACCCTAACCCTAACCCTAACCCTAACCCTAACCCTAACCCTAACCCTAATCTTGGATTGTTCTTGCAGTGTTCATTCACCCTAACCCTAATCCAAACCCTAACCGTAACCCTAACCCTAACCCTAACCCTAACCCTAACCCTAACCCTAACCCTAAGCCTAAGCCTAACCCTAACCCTAACCCTAACCCTAACCCTAACCCTAACCCTAACCCTATCCCTAACCCTAACCCTAACCTTAATCTTGGATTGTTCTTGTGGTGTTCATTCACCCTAACCCTAACCCTAACCCTAACCCTAACCCTAACCCTAACCCTAACCCTAACCTTAATCTTGGATTGTTCTTGTGGTGTTCATTCACCCTAACCCTAACCCTAACCCTAACCCTAACCCTAACCCTAACCCTAACCCTAACCTTAATCTTGGATTGTTCTTGTGGTGTTCATTCACCCTTACCCTAACCCTAACCCTAACCCTAACCCTAACCCTAACCCTAACCCTAACCCTAACCCTAACCCTAACCCTAATCTTGGATTGTTCTTGCAGTGTTCATTCATCCTAACCCTAACCCTAACCCTAACCCTAACCCTAACCCTAACCCTAACCCTAACCGTAACCCTAACCCTAACCCTAACCCTAACCCTAACCCTAACCCTAATCTTGGATTGTTCTTGCGGTGTTCATTCACCCTAACCCTAACCCTAACCCTAACCATAACCCTCACCCTCACCCTAACCCTAACCCTAACCCTAACCCTAACCCTAACCCTAACCCTAACCCTAACCCTAACCCTAACCCTAACCCTAATCTTGGATTGTTCTTGTGGTGTTCATTCATCCTAACCCTAACCCTAACCCTAACCCTAACCCTAACCCTAACCCTAACCCTAACCCTAACCCTAACCCTAACCTTACCCCGGACCCTAACCCTAACCCTAACCCTAACC